>NC_051317.1:20547611-20667848 GCF_015220235.1 Choloepus didactylus | reverse complement strand
CATTTGAAACTTCTGATCCTCTGTTTCTTAAGCTGAAAATTTGAGAAGAAAATTATATTTTCTGTGATTGCTCCAGTGATTAAATAAGAAGCATGAAGTACAGTATCCACCTCAGAATGTGTAAGAATGAATGCTAGTCATTATTAGTGTTGTAATTATTATTACTATTGTAGATCATAGATAATAAGATAGATCATAGATAGGTCAAAGAACTCGAAAGAAAATGTGTATGTACTCAATGCATTGTCTTGGGGAATGGCCTTCTCTTACTGTTCAGAGGATAGAGGATTTGATTCTAACTCAACCAAGAGCCAAAGGGAGCTTCCGTAGAAACTGCAGGGCTAATCTTGACAGAGACCCCAGCTCTCCATCCTTGAGTAGTACAAGTGTGTCTGCTCTTTTAATTGACAGATTCATCTTATTCCTAACCTCATCATCATTGCACTTCACTCCTTTGTATGAATTTTTTGTTTATTTTTATTATATTTTTATGGAGAAATGAAACACAGAAAAGAATGTAAAACATACATGGACCGCTTAATTTATTACTGTAAAATAAACACATGTGTAACCATCACTAGGGTCAAGAAGTAGACATAAACAGCACTCCATAAATGTTAGAACATTTTCATCACTTCTCTGTTTGCCTCTCCCAGCATGGAACTGTCATCTTATGCATGAGCTTGGGTGAGGGCAATGGGGGACTCGGTATATTCAGTCTAGTGCACCTGGGATAGAGCCACTGCCTCATAAATGGGTCTGGATGGAGGAGAGGAATCCCTAAAATCTTGGCTGCACTCACTTGGACACTGGCTTTTGTAAACACAGATGGTGAAGGTGGGTAGGTGGGGGTGGGGCGAAGAGAAAGGCTAGCAGCCTGCCCCTTCTGAGGAGACACCATAGCCCTTGACTGGAAGCTGGGGGGAAATAGAGTCTTGTCTTCATCAGACCCACTTGAACTGGAGCTTCTGTCATGTTTTACTGGGGATGGTGGGGGGGATGGAGAAAGGAAGGAGTGGGTTGTCATCCAAAAGCCCCAAACTCTCACTGTTCTTACTGGGATTTAGATTTTCTTGAATGAGTGTTTCTTGATTCGCTGTATGCCCTTTCTAGATTTTAAATGACCGGGGATTTTTTTTGGTTTGTTTTTTCATTATTGTTTAATAATTTTCACCAGTTATGGTTGTTTCCCTGGAAACAGATCCACAGAGCTCCTCAGGCTGCCATTCCAGAACTTAGATCCTCAAATTATACCTATAATTTGTTTTGACTATTTTTGAAATTAATATAAACAGAATCATAAAACACATATTTTTGTGTATCACTTATTTCATTAAATATTAGATTTTTAATATTTATCCATGCTGTTACTGACAGCTGTACATCATTCATGTTCACTGATGTGTAGTATGCTGTCCTATAACTTACATTTTATTTAACTGAACTACAGTTTATAATATCAGCTATTCATGGTTCCATCTTTTGATGCATCTAAATTTGTATTTCTGTGGTATATGCTTTGAATTGGTTGTGATGGTTAATTTTATGTGTCTGCTTGTTTACGTTACAGGGTTCAGTCATTTGGCCCAACACTGGCCTACTTGTTGAGGTATTTTTTATATGAGATTAGCATCTACAATCAGTTGACTTTAAGGAGATTACCCTTGATAATGTGGATGGGTCACAACCGTTCACTTGGGGTTCTTGAGAGTAAGATTTTCTGGGGATCAGAAGAATTTCTGCCTCAAGACTTCAACATCAACTATTTTAAGAGTTTCCAGACTTCCAGCTTTCCATAAGGAGTTTTGACTCTTGACTTCAATATCAGCTTTGCTGGAATTTCCAGGCTGCCAGCCAGCCCTATGATATACTTGCTAAGTCCTGCAATTGCATGAGCCAATTTCTTAAAACATATATCTATCTATCATCTATCTATCTATCTATCTATCAATCATCTATCATCTATCTATGTCTCCTATTGGTTCAGATTCTTTGGAGAACCAAGACTAATGCAGTTTTGGTGCCAGGAGAGGTTCTAGAAGAATAGAATCTTAAGGATGAGTTATCTGAGTTGGCACTGATGATTTTGGAACTGGATATTTAATCTGTTTAGATTTAAAGGCACTAATGATTGTATTTCCAGTGGTAAAGAAGGCACTGACAGTCCATCAAGGGTTGTGGCAATAGAACTATGCAAATAGTACTACTGGATACAAGGCAAATTTCTGGATGACCATGTACTTGAAAGCTTAGAACATTTATATGTGTCTACTGTTTTATTTAGAATATTGATTTCTACTCTAGAAAATAAGAAAAACAGACAAATAAGGAGTTTAGAAGCAAGCAGCTTGTGAGACATGTTAGACCTAGACAAAGTAAGGGGAAATGTATATTAAACATAGGTAGAAAAAGATGGAAGGACCAAGTAGGTACTACGTATTTCTGAGGCACATAAGGCAAAGCATTTCATGGTGTAATAAATATGTGTTATATATGAGGAACCCAGTATTCACAATATCTTAAATCACATTTTTAAAGTATTTACAATAGCAGCATTTCACTTCTGTTTTAGTTTCTTAGGCTGATAAAATACCATGAAATGGGTCAGGTTAAACAATGGGAATTTGTTTGCTCATGGTTTCAGGCTGAGAAAAAGTCCAAATTAAGGCATCTCAAGGCAATGTTTCCTCCCCAAAGACTGTGGCATTCCGGAGCTGGCTACAGTGATCCTTGGTTCCTCTGTCACATGGCAAGCCGTGTCTCCTGGTTTCTTCCTTCTCTTCTGGGTTCCATTTCAGCTTCCTGCTTACTGTGGCTTTTCTCTCTCTGTCTGGATTTCATTCTGCTTATAAAGGACTCCAGTAATAGGATTAAGACCCATCCTGATTGGGCTTGGCCACACCTTAACTAAAGTAGCCCCATTAAACAGTCCTGTTTATAATGGGTTCATGTCCGGCGCCGCCCCGCTCGACCCCTGTTCCCCGGCCGGCGAGGGGAGAAACAAGGGATGAGAGAGAGAGAGAGATGCAGACCACGCAAACTGACCTGGCTGGAAGTCACGACTCGAGCCACACGGCGGTTGCGAGAGCAAGTCTTTTACTGAAGCTAGATAAGCATTCTCTGTTACAGGTTTCCACGCGGGGCAGAGTGCCTCGCGGGAGAGCAGCCTCGATGTGGCCGTCAGGTACGGCTCCTAGTGGGCTGTCTCCCCGAGGTTCGCTTGGGCAAACTCTTAAGTACTCTACTCATAACCAATGATCTAGCGCCGCGCATATGCACTCAATTGGCAGATAGGAATAGTGAGTGTGCACGTCATAAGCGGAAGCAGGATATGGGCGCCATCTTGGCTCATTCGATGGGCGGGGGGACTTTGGAGCAGGTTTACAGCGCATGCGCTATGCCCGTCCCGGGAGACGGCTCTCCACATCTCCCCCTTTATTATTTATATCGACCCAGTGTCCCCAGTGATGAGTGTGCTCCCGTGAACCCAGATGGCTCACAATTTGTTCCGGTGCTTTGGGGAGTCTGGACTAGGTCTCAGCCATTTAGCGGCGGAGCCTCTAGCACCGACCAGAATGCTCACCTCATATGGAGACAGGAGAGTCCGTGAGCTGGAAACAACATGACTCTCCCTGCAGTGCTTTGCCTTGCAACTGGGGGACAAAGGCGGGGGCAGGGATAGCATTAACCAGAGTCGGAGGCGTCACTAGGCGTCCCTATGCATTGGCTAGAGTCAAGTCTGGCCACAACTATGACTCTGCCTTAGGGACCTACCTGAGACAAAAATTATGACTGCTGGCGTCGCCCGTTATACCCGGGACACAGCTGCGCGCTTAGCTACAAACCTCGCTCCCGAGTGCCCCGCCCGAGGCGGCCAGGATGGGGTATGGCCATCAGAATGGTCGCTGTTGGGGGTATCAAAGGTGGAGGACATAGCCATCATAGTGGTAACACGGTACTGCCGCGCTTGAAACAGGCGTTCTAGCAAAGATTTAACAATGACTAATCCCACCAATAGTCCCACCATCAAGAGAATCCAATTAGTCAAATTGGGCCAAGAGAACCAAGAGGTGACTTGGTCCCACAGATTTTTTACAGTCTCGCCCAGTGTGGAAAGGTCGAAACTAACAGGCTTCAATTTCCTAATGTTCTCAAGTCCCTGAAGGTCGGATTTCACTTGGTCGGAGAGATTGGTGAAGTTGGGGAGATAAGTGTCCTTGAGCCACTCGGCGACATCTTGCCGCTCCTCTGTCAAGTTCACCCTAACCGGGGTGACACAAAGCCTCCCGAATAACCATCGGGTATCACACGTCTGCTGGAGAACTCTCCAGAGTCCATCTATTTCTAGTCCAAGTTCATCTATCTCCGCTAGGAGTTTCTGAATGGCCTGGAAATTTAAGTTCAGCATCTGATTGTGGCGGCGTAGCACGTCTCGGGTAAGGTATGCCTCTTGGACGCCTAGACTTAGAGAAGGGGATATTGTTAAGTGAAACAACTTGAGAAACAGGGCCAACCCAGTCGGTTGCCTTGACGGGGAGCCAGACATAACTTGGGCGATACACTAGGATAGTGGGGCGGCGAGGCATCCGGGTCTTTGGAACGGTTGCAGACTGTAGGAGCAAACCCCGGAAGGAAAAGGCACCTTTGAGTCTCATTTTTACTCAAGATCCCTTCACAAGACTGGCGGCTCTTCCCTGTAACGTTAAGAAATTCAAGCAAGACTCCCTTACTTAACTCGCCATTACCAGTTTCACAAGTAGCATTCGCCGCAACTGTGGTGTTGACAACCTTGACAGAGAGGTTAGCAAAAGAGAGGATCAGTGTGTCATTGGTGAGGGGGAAGGACTCGTTGAAGCTTGTGGAGGAAATATTTCTGTCAGAAGGCAGGTGGTGGAGACCTAGAGACAGGGTACGAGTGAAAAACACAGGAGAGGCGGGAGACCCAGCAGAGAATGGGGCCAGGGTCGGGGGATGATGCCACAGGCCCCAAAAGACCACTCTCCTGCGCTACCACAGTTCCACTAAAAAAAGAAAAAGGCAGATTAGAAGGATTGCTATAGGAGAGCAAAGAACAGAGTTACCAATCCTCTTTTTGGGCAACCGCGGGGTGGTCAGTCCTACTATTATCGTCTTGTCGGTCGTCGCCATCATCAGCAGGGTCGGAGGCTTGGTCTAATGGTTCAGGTTGTATATTCGTTGGCGTTTCTGACAGCTGTTCCTTGGCTTCTTCAGGTGATGTCACGGTTCTCACCAGTCTTTTCCGGAACCCACACTGGTTGACGTCCTGGTTCCTGGGGAAAAACACAAACAGAGCCTCTGGCCCAGCTGAGCACCGGGTCAGGGCCTTTCCACTGCCCCGACAGGACATCCTTCCAACGGACTAGACCTCTATGCTGAGGACTCGGGGTGGTGTGTTGCAGGGCAGGTGTCACTCCCTGTGAATTTTCATTTAAAAAATTGTATGTAAATAAGGCTATAGACAATTGAGCCTTTGGGGACAAGCCGTGACCTATCCCCCCTTTCTGTTTCCTAAGCAGGTCTTTGAGCGACCTGTGCGCTCTCTCGATGATTCCTTGCCCTTGAGGGTTATAGGGGATGCCATGTTTCAATTGGACACCCATGGAGGGGGTTAGTACGAGTCTGGAGGTGGCACAGAGGTCCAGTCCTGCTGAGCCGGGGGACGCACGAATTTGATCGGATCCTGTGTTGTCGAATGGCATGCAAGGGGGTCCGTCGAAAGGGCGGACCCCCTCTTCCCGTTTTTTGGAATCTGCTCGGGGCGGCCAGAGAGGCGTCTACCCTGCGCATCGAAAACCGATTTACAATCTTCTGCGCGGTGGGGGCCTTTGTGGCAACGGCCACACGGCCTGGTTACTGCACCTGGTTCGCCAAACCGTTGAGTGGCAGGGGGCTGACGTCTATTGGGACAATCTCTCTTAAAGTGCCCTGATTGGCCACAGCCATAGCACCCGTTAGACTTTGCCCCTAAGGTTCTCGGGCTTTTTGTAGCCACCTGTAGGGAGCTAGCTAGCATGGCAGCTAGACCTGCATTAGTTAAAGGGCTGCCAGTATCTCTACAGAGCCTGACCCACTCTGTCAAATTTTTTGCTCTGTTTTGTGCCAGGATAACTTTGCACTCCTTGTTGCACTGCTCAAAAATCATTTGCTTAACCACAGTCTCTGCTACTCCTGGATCTGAGAAGATTCTCTCAGCTGCGGTTTGCATCCTGGCTACAAAATCCGCAAATGGTTCTGTGGGGCCTTGGTGTATATTGCTGAGTGAGGCCTGAGCCTCTCCCTTACCTGTTAGCTTTTTCCAGGCACCCACAAAACAGCGGAAGATCTGGGCGTAGACCTCTTGTGGGAAACCCGTTTGGTTCTGGGCATGGGCGCCTCTCCCCAACAGCATGTCAGCATTCCACCCGCCACGTCTCCCCGCCGCATTCCTTGCGGCCTGCTCTTCAGCTAACTCCTCAAACCATGCTTTCCAATCTATGAATCGGCCTGACGGCAAGCAAGCACGGGCTAGCTGAAAAATATCTGCGGGTGTATGATTTAGAGCAGAGAGGTTCTCGATCATGTTCAAGGTATAAGGGGCATTGGGGCCATACTGATGGACGGCCTGCCTCAATTCCCTCAATAGTTTGTAATCATATGATTCGTGCTGATTGCCACCTTGGGGATTGATAATAACCGGGTACATTTCTGAGACTGGCTGCGGCTCAAGTGGCTGGTAGCCACCCAGCATGCCAAAAGGTGTGAAAGGGTTCCATCTCCAGAAATGTCTCCCACCACTACCTAATGGCAAAGGGTCCTGAGGGCCTGTGTACTCGGGCGGGGGGTATGGCAAAGGTTGCCCCTCCCCTGACCGGCCCATCGGGGTTTCCGGGTCTGGCAGCAAAGGATAATTACATTTACTGGGCATGGCCACTAGAGGGAGCTCTCGGCGAGGTCCTTTGGTGGGACCGCCCAAGGCGTCAGTTGGGAGCTGGGGTGTCCCTGGGGGTGCAGCGGTAGACATTGGCGGGGCGGAAGGCCGCACGGGTGTGGCGGGAGGCTCCTCCCACTCAAGTAGCGGGGATGCTTCCGCCTCCTCGCCAGTATCGCTATCTGACTCTGAGTCAGAGTCACTGGACTCCGGCGGTTTGCCCTTATAGGAGCCGTCCGCTGACGAAACTGACTGGGTTTCTTGGAGCGCGCACCGTGCTTCTTGCAAGGCAGAGGACGGGCTTAGGCCGGCAGCCGATTCTAGTTCAAGGACCGCACGGACGGTCTCCCATATGGGTACTAGAATCGGGTCCATACACACGCCCGTCTGGCGCGCTCGGTCTATGTCGCGACCGAGCTTCATCCAAGAGGGTAGGCTAAGGCTGCCGGTGCAGGCAAACCAAGGGGCAAAAGTATCAACATCATCAAGAAAACGCTGAAGGGAGCTTTTCCTGACCGAGATACCCCGTTGTTTCAAAAGGTTCTTTAAGGGAGCTAAGAGAGATGAACTTCCGGACTGCCCCATGATTGCAGTCGGCACTATACTTCAGTCACTCGGAGAGCTCTTCCGAGTCCCCCGGGGTCACCTGAAAACCCACGGGCCCTAACTATCATGTAATAAGACGCACTCACCTTCTCGCGTTGATCAGGCGCGGGAAGTCCGCCGTAAGCTCGATGCGCAGCGCTGCTCTCCTCACAGAGGGACCGTCGAGAGCGAGGCAGGAGGAGGAGCGTTCCCCGTAGGGGCCACCACTTGTCCGGCGCCGCCCCGCTCGACCCCTGTTCCCCGGCCGGCGAGGGGAGAAACAAGGGATGAGAGAGAGAGAGAGATGCAGACCACGCAAACTGACCTGGCTGGAAGTCACGACTCGAGCCACACGGCGGTTGCGAGAGCAAGTCTTTTACTGAAGCTAGATAAGCATTCTCTGTTACAGGTTTCCACGCGGGGCAGAGTGCCTCGCGGGAGAGCAGCCTCGATGTGGCCGTCAGGTACGGCTCCTAGTGGGCTGTCTCCCCGAGGTTCGCTTGGGCAAACTCTTAAGTACTCTACTCATAACCAATGATCTAGCGCCGCGCATATGCACTCAATTGGCAGATAGGAATAGTGAGTGTGCACGTCATAAGCGGAAGCAGGATATGGGCGCCATCTTGGCTCATTCGATGGGCGGGGGGACTTTGGAGCAGGTTTACAGCGCATGCGCTATGCCCGTCCCGGGAGACGGCTCTCCACAGGTTCATACCCACAGCAATGGATTAGATTTAAATACATATTTTTCTGGGGTACATACCACTTTAAACGACCACACTCACCCACTAGTGACACCTGTTATGGTCCCGTTCTTGCTCTATGTGTCCTATTCCCAAGAAACACCTACAAGCTCCATGTTTGCCCATCAGGTTAACCGGGTGAGCCGCAGCTGTGAAGCTACATCTCCCCAATACAACAGTACATTTTTGAGTAGACACCTTTCTCCTATTGGGGCCTCTTTTTCAAACTCAATTCTAGTTCTTGTAATTAAAGCATCAGCAGGGAAGGCTGATGTAACAGAAAGGGAGAGAGAGAACACATAAATGTTGCATAACACAGGATTCAGGAAGTGTGGTGCTTCCATCCACTTTTGCCATGTATTTACCTTACTTCTTGTTGTTTGTTTTAAATTGAGTCAATAAATCATGTGATTTGAACATTTTAATTTTGTCTGTGAACTTTTGTGTTCAATGAGATTTTGGATAGCATGCTTGATAGTGTACTCATGTTCTGTTCACATTACCTTGTTGGTCATAAGGTAACAAAGACACAGGTCAAGGGAGAGAGAAACCAGAAGAGTTTGAAAGATTTATTATGCTCACAGTTCCCTGGTGACAGGACAGCACACCATACAGGGCCACTCTGGGGAAACACCAGGGTTGGTCAATAGAGACAGAATATAGGACAGAGAAGGAGTCTTTCTTGTGGTTTCTGAGGGAAGTGTGCAAGGTTGGGGTAGGGGCACGCCAGCATGGGATTGGCTGGCTATATTTGAAAGTGGCTCTCTGACAACTGGGGTCAGATTTATCTAGGAGTAACAGATATATAGTTGGGGCTTAGCCATCTGGGGACATCTGTTGATGTTAAAGCATCAATACAGAAGCTAAAAAATGGAGTCAGTATAATTGGCAGCCAATTCTTTTATCAGGATATTTATTGTTATTACGTTTGGAAATGTTGGATCACAGGGTATGTGTCTTCAAGCTAAGTGCCTAATGCAAAATGATTTCCCAGTAGTTGTTCCAGTTCGTATTCTAACCAACAATATATAAATATTCCTGTTGATTCTCATCCTTGCCAACACCTGCTATTGCCAGAATTATTCATTTCAGTCATACCTGATGTGGCATCTCATCATGCTTTTAATTTACATTTCCCAGATTTCTTATGAAGTTAAGAAATGTCCATTTAAGGCTTTTAGCCACTTTTTTATTGTTTTCTTTTCTTATTTATAAATTGGAGCTATTTTTATACCTTGAATACATGACCTTTATCAGTTAATATGTTCAAATACCTTCTCCCATTTGAGGACTTAATTTTTATGGTGTCATTCAATGCATAGATATTCTTAATTGTAACATAATCAAATTTAAATAATCTTTATGAATAGTGCTTATTGTGTCCTCCAAGGAAAATTTGTCAATGACAAGCGTATGAAGATATTTCCCTCTCTGTTTTCTAAAATCTTTATTGTTTTGCTCTTTACATTTAGATAGACAGTCCCTCTTGAACTGATACATATGTATGCTGAAAGGTAAATGTGATGGTTAGATTCATGTGTCAACTTGGCCAGGTGATGGCGTCTAGGTGTCTGGTCAAGCAAGCACTGGCCTAACCATTACTGCAAGGACATTTGTGGCTGGTTAATAAACCAGAAGGCTGGGTTATTAAATCATCAGTCAACTGGCTGCAGCTGTGACTGATTATATCCATGAAGGGCATGTCTTCCACAATGAGAGAATGCAATCAGCTGGATTTAATCCAATAAGTTGAAGACTTTTAAGCAAGACAAATAGAGGACCTTCACTTCTTTGGCTAACCAGCAAAGCGTTTCCTGAGGAGTTCATTGAAGTTGCCAGTTCACTGCCCTAGGAGTTCATCCAACATCTTCGTTAGAGTTGCAAGTCTGCTGCCTGCCCTAAGGAATTTGGACTCGTGCATCCCCACAGTTGTTTGAGACATTTTTATAAATCTTATATTTATAGATATCTCTTGTTGATTCTGTTTCCCTAGAGAACCCTAACTAATGCAGTAGACTTACAGTTTGTTTTTGTTTGTTTGTTTTACTTTTTTAGTCAAGTGGATAAAATTGTCCCAGAAACAATTATTGAAAAGATCATTCTTTCCCTTCTTCTTTACATAATATGTCAAGTAAACATATATGCCTGAATCTCTCTTCTGGTACATTGGTTTATCTATTGTGTCAGTTCAAAACTGTCTAAGTTACTGTAGGTCTTCATATCTTACAGAGTAAGATATATGTCTTCATATCTAACAGTCTTCTTATCTTATAGAGTAAGCTAATAAGTCTTCATATCTTATAGAGTAAAACCTTCTACCTGGCTCTACTTATACTGAATTACCTTGGATATTCTTGGCCATTTACATTTCCATATATGTTTTATATAAATTTTTCAACTGTCACATGTACAACAGAACAACTATTTTGATTGGGATTTCACTGAATCTGTAAAGCATTTTGGAGAAAATTCATACTTTTAACACAGTGAATCTTACAATCAATGCATGTGCTACATCCTTCCATTTATTTGCCTAAATTAAATTTTCTTAATTATATTCCACAATTTCACTTATAGAGATTTTGCACATCTTTTGCTGCATTGGACCCTAGGTATTTGATTTTTCTCAGTGTTATTCTTTATGGCATTCTTTTTTTTTTTTTTTTTTTTTTTTTAGAAGTTTCATCAATTTTATTTTTATATGATAAATTTTAATCCACCATAATCAGTAGTTTCTAGGTAATTTTCCCAAGTAGGAGAATTTTGTGTACAGTATATAAATTTTATACAATGAGATATATTGAAGATTAAGTTCCTAAAGATAAGTACCTTATTGGAATTTATATTTTGAAAAACATGATTAAATACTTTTAGCATACAATCAAATCCTAATCTTTAAAAAGACATAGTAAGAGTTTTAAAATTTTCATTATTATGAAAAGTTGAGAAGTTCAAACTCTTTGATCATAGAATCTTAGGGCTTTTAGGAAAATTTGTTGTTGAGAGCAATTGTGAAACAGAAGGCTAAACCTTAAGAGTTAGAAGTGGGTCTCTATGTAGCAGAATCATTACATCATTGGGTTAAACGTTATGATGTTACATAATGTTGAAAGTCTGGGAATACAATATATATAAAAAATTCACTTCTGTATTCTTTCTCTCTGCTTTTTTCCCCCAGGCTGGTACTTGAGTTCAGTCTCTTGTCTTATGCTTTTGGCAAATTGCCTGTTGTTGTTTGGACCTGGTGGGCCATGTTCTTGTCCACACTTTCAATTCCCTATTTCCTCCTTCAACATTGGGCCAGTGGATACAGGAAGACTTCCCATTCAGTGATCCATTCTATCTTCCACGGCTCACTTTTCATGATATTCCAGATTGGAGTTTTAGGTTTTGGACCAACGTATGTTGTATTAGCATATACTCTGCCACCAGCTTCCCGATTCATTGTTATACTTGAACAGGTAAACTTTCAAGTGTAGCCCAAAGTAATGCTCTGCTTAGTTAAATAATAATCATACAGATATTTTGTTGTTTATAGCTGTGGTAACTTGGACAGATTGTCTTCTCAGGTTCTTTGTGCCATTATTTGTAAAAATTGTCTTCTCTGGTTCTTTGTGCTGTTATCTGTAAAATTAAAGCATTAAAGTAGATCAATAATTCATCACTTAAGTTTCATAAAAGTCATCTAAATTATAAAAATATTTTTATAATTAAAAACTCCATTTTTGAAGTATCACATTCTTGTTTTATCATAAAACTATTCCCATTTAAATAAAAGATTTATTTTAATTTGATTTTATACCCGTCAGAATTTTCTGACATATTTGTTGTCTGTAATGTAGTCATAGTTTAGAAAGCTTATCTTTTTTTAACGAACAACATTTTTAATGCTTACATAATGTATGTAAGTAATAGATGAAAAAGGAATAGCAATATTTAAAAAACTAGTTTCAAATAGTAAAAGCTCAAATAATGAGCACCTTGATGTAAAAATACAGAGAAGGGTTTAAGTTACTGATTTTACCTTTTTTTTTTTTTTTTTTTTTTAGCAAAGTGGGATTTTTTTTTTTCATCTTTTAATGAATGGTTGCACTTGGGAGCAAAAGCATGGAAAAGGTCACAAAATACTTTGTTTGACTTACTTTTTTTTTTTTTTTTTTTTTTTAATCATCATTTTATTGAGATATATTCACATACCACGCAGTCATACAAAACAAATTGTACTTTCGATTGTTTACAGTACCATTACATAGTTGTACATTCATCACCTAAATCAATCCCTGACACCTTCATTAGCACACACACAAAAATAACAAGAATAATAATTAGAGTGAAAAAGAGCAATTGAAGTAAAAAAGAACACTGGGTACCTTTGTCTGTTTGTTTGCTTCCCCTACTTTTCTACACATCCATCCATAAACTAGACAAAGTGGAGTTTGGTCCTTATGGCATTCCCAATCCCACTGTCACCCCTCATAAGCTACATTTTTATACAACTGTCTTCGAGATTCATGGGTTCTGGGTTGTAGTTTAATAGTTTCAGGTATCCACCACCAGCTACCCCAATTCTTTAGAACCTAAAAAAGGTTGTCTAAAGTGTGCGTAAGAGTGCCCACCAGAGTGATCTCTCGGCTCGTTTTGGAATCTCTCTGCCACTGAAGCTTATTTCATTTCCTTTCACATCCCCCTTTTGGTCAAGAAGATGTTCTTCATCCCACGATGCCGGGTCTACATTCCTCCCCGGGAGTCATATTCCACGTTGCCAGGGAGATTCACTTCCCTGGGTGTCTGATCCCACGTAGGGGGGAGGGCAGTGATTTCACCTTTCAAGTTGGCTTAGCCAGAGAGAGAGGGCCACATCTGAGCAACAAAGAGGCATTCAGGAGGAGACTCTTAGGCACAAATACAGGGAGGCCTAGCCTCTCCTTTGCAGCAACCGTCTTCCCAAGGGTAAAACTTATGGTAGAGGGCTCAACCCATCAAACCACCAGTCCCCTATGTCTGTGGTCATGTTAGCAACCATGAAGGTGGGGTAGGCAAATACCCCTGCATTCTCCACAGGCTCCTCAAGGGGGCACTACATCTTTTTTTTTTTTTTTTTCCTTGTTTGTCTTTTTTCTTTTTCTTTTTTTTTTTTTTAACTTTCCCTTCTTTTTTAAATCAACTGTATGAAAAAAAAAGTTAAAAAGAAAACAAACATACAATAAAAGAACATTTCAAAGAGACCATAACAAGGGAGTAAGAAAAAGACAACTAACCTAAGATAACTGCTTAACTTCCAACATGTTCCTACTTTACCCCAAGACAGTTACATAATATAGCAACATTTCAGTGAACTTGTTCCTACTACATCCATCAGAAATTAACAGACCATAGTCATTTCTGGGCATCCCCAGAACGTTAAATAGCTTTCTTTTTAAAATTTTATTTTCATAGTTTTAATGCTAGTAAACAGAAAAACAGTCAGTTTTTTAAATGCTGATTTTTGAATCCAGCAAATTTGCTGAATTATGGATTATTACATTATATTAAATAATTTATATACAATTATTTTGGATTGTTTATGTAATCAGATAAATAAATAATGACAATTTAATTAACTAATATATTTCTAATCCTTATATCTTTTTGTTTTCTTACTTACATTTATGCACTAACAAGGATTTCAGTGCAATGGGATGTCATTGGGAATACTTGCTTTGCTTTAAATCTCGAAGAAAAAAAAATCAACAGTTCACCTTTAAGTATAGCATTTGCTGTGCTTTTATTTTGTGTTGATCCTTTTTATCCCTATTAAAAATATCACCTGCTCTTATTTTACATAGAGTTTTTATCATTATTAGGTATTAAATGTTACCAAACAATTTCCTGATCTACCAATATGATAATATAAGTTTTCTCCTCTAATATGGTACTGTGGTGAATGACACTGACTGAATTTTTAAAGATAAATACGCTTCCATTACTGAGATGAACCCAACTTTATCAAGATTGAATTATTTTATACATATTGCTGGAATCCATTTATTAATGGTATTTAATTTAGAATGTCTATATATATGTTCTTGAGTGAGATTTAACTCTAACTTTTATTTCTCATAACATATTTGCTAGCCTAATAAGAAGTGTTGATGAGTATACCCTTTTATCTATTCCTTGGAAGAGTATATGTAAGAGTACAGGTATATTTTTTCCTTAAATATTTGGAAGATCTCTCCAATAAAGGAATTAAAGCTTGGATTTCACCTTGCAGAATGGGTTTTAATTGCAGATTCAATTTCTGTAAAAAGTATAAAATGGTTCAGTCTTTTTTTTCTTCTGTGTCAGTTTTGAAAGATTTGTTAGATTTTTTTAATTTACTGACATACAATTGCTTATAACTTGCTCTTTGTATTGTTTTAATGTTTGCAGGATTTGTCGTGATGTTATATTTTTCATAGTTATTATTTATTATCTATGCCTTGTCTCTTTAAAGATAATAACAATAACATTTAGAATCAATTTAAGTAGTATTTCAAGGGATCAACATTTGTATTTATTGGGATTCTCTCTGTTGTACATTTGCAGTCTCTTTTATTAATTTCTCCTCTTTCTGCTTTTTTTTTCATTTTCTTTCTGCTATTCTTTATCTACCTTCATTATATGGATGCTTAGTTTATTAAATTTTCAAGCTTTTTTTCTTTATCATTATGTTTATTTAAAACTATTAATTTCCCTCAAACTACTCTTTAAGTTGTACCCCATAATTTTTGATGTGTAGAATTTTCATTGTTGTTCAGTTAAAATATAGTCCAATATTCATTGAGATCTTTTCTTTACCCAGTGGGCTATTTAAGAAGTATATTTATGAATACCCAAATATATGAATAATTGCATTGTGGTCACAGAAAATACTCTATATAATTTCAAACCTTTTGAATCTATTCATACTTGCTTTATGACACAATATAGAGCCCAATTTTATAAATATTCTACATCTGCTTGAAAATAATATGTGATCTGTAATTCTTGGACTTACTGTTCTGTCCATTAGGTAAAGTTATTTAATGATAATGTTAAATTTTCTAGTTGCTTACTATTATTTTATTTGATTTTTCTATCAGTTGCTGAGGGATGTGTTAAAATTATCCTATTAAAATTATTCCATTAGTTTCATAAATTTGTCTATTTCTCCTTGTAGTTCTCTTATACTTTTATTTTCAACTTTTCTGTACTTTTATATATAAATTGTATCTCTTATAAACAACATATAGAGATTGATTTTTTGTTTTTCTTTTTCTTATCAATTTGGACAATTTTTTTATTTCTACCTGGAGATTTTAGTTTCATTACATTGAATATAATTACATTTTCCTGTGTTTTACATTTTCATTGCCTGTTCTATGTCTTTTTACTCTCTCTTTTAAACTTATTTCAGATTTGCTAAGGATTTTTTTAGATTTCCTTTTTCTCTCTATTGGTTTGAAAACTATACATTCACATTCTATTCTTTTTATGGTCATCTTAGAATTACCCTTTATTTATATTCTCCTGGTCAATTAAAATATTTTAGAAGAAAATTAATTCCATTTATATCCTTCCCAACTTACATGACACTGCTCTTGCATACTTTAATTTTCTCTCTATTTTTTTACCTATGAGATATGATAAATGTTTATGCAGTCAGTATTCATGTAGATTTACTCATAAGCTCTTACCCCAAACCCTTGGATTTCAGAATTCCGGTTATTTGAATTTTTAAAGGTAACATGGTATATAAACCCTGTATTATTTAACACCTCCAGTGGGTGCTGGGCCGTATCTCATAATTATGTACATATCTCCACAGTGAAACATGTGACTATTCATTTTAAGTGGAATAAAGATTATACATAGCCTCAAGTCAGATCAGATTAGGTTTTGGACTTACTGTTCTGTCTATTAGGCAAAGGTATTTAATGATAATTAGCTCAGATCAGTTGTTGCTGTCTTCACAGATTTTTGGATTTGCAATCGCAGATGAGAAACTGGGGATAGACCTTACATAGTGCCTGGTTTTCAGAAGGAGGTCAACAGATATTTTTGCTGACCTGATCTGTTGGCAAGGAGATTTTACATGACACTTTATTCCTAGCTAGATGGTGGAATTTTAGGGAACTGGGGCTCTAACACCGCAAGACTACCAATCTAGCTGGCAGATCTTCCCGCAGCCAATATTTTTATGCTGGAAAAGATTGGAATAATGAGGGGGAATTGTGGGGAGATGGCAGGGTAGGAAGATCTAGGAATCAGTTCCTTCACCAAACAACTATTAAAGAGGCAGAATCAACTATTTCAAAACTCTGGAGTCCAGTAGGACATTGTATAGCATCCAGGAAAGATCAGGTGGAAGAAGCTGGTAAATTACAGTAAATACCAGTAAATTGGTCTCTGTGTGTGGCTGTTATCATTGCCAATCCCCCACTATTGTTACAGGCTTTCAAGTGTTCTGGCACTTGGCATAGCTTGCTGTTGTCAAAAATGTACATAAAAACCCAGTTCCCCAAGAACTGGGCATGGGATGAAAGGGAGATCATGCTCCACCTTGAGAACACTGCTTTTGATTAGCTACTTCAGAATGCAGGGGGCTGCCTCTGAGGATAGCCATTGTTCTCAGCTGCCCCAGACAAAGGCAGCAGGGGAGACTTAAATATGAAATGTTTCCTCAGAGCTGGGAAGGACAGATGAAGGAAGGACTGCATTTCTGGGCAGATGTGGTGTCAAGCAAGTGCAGTTTTGGGGATCCATGGAAGAAGCCACTGTCACCCTTCCCTGGAACTTCCCTCATTCCCTCCCCAGGGCAGTTTGGAGCTGGCCAGCACTACCTTTACGGGTCCTTGTTCCAGCTGGAAAAGAATGACTTGGGAAACATACTAACATATCCCCCTCTGAGAATTTTGCCCTCCAGGCAAAAGCACCTTGAGACAAGGAAAACAGTGTAAAAAACAATTGAGGTGTGTGGCCTGGGGCAAAGTCTTACCAGGTCTAAGTCCTCAAGGGGAACACCTAGGAGAAGGAGAAGGCCTGTTTCCCAGAAAGTACAGGGGGCTTTCCAATTCATGTAAACAGGGGAACTCCTAAGGTCTCTAGCAGGCTCAAGCCCAGGACAAGACACAGGCCCAGGAAAAACAAGGAAGTTGCTGCACTTCGCGTTTGCCTTGGGCTGACCTTCCTAATAGGAAGGCTAAGCTCTGATGCAGAGAATTATAAAAAGCAAAAATAGCATAAGATGCATCTAGGAAATCATCAAGCATACCAATAAACACATTATAGAAGGAGAAAAAAAAGAAAAAGGGGTAAAAGGAATATTCAAAGAAACAATGACAGAAAACATCACAAACTAAGCAAAAGACATAAATATGCACATCCAAGAAGCTCAGAGAACAGCAAATAGAATAAACATGAAAAAATACATTCCCCATCACATATTGATCAAACTGTTGAAATCCAAGGGCAAGGAGAAAGTCCTGAGAGCTGCAAGAGAAAAGCAATGTGCTTTGTAGAAGAAAGTCCCAATTAGTTTGTCAATGTCTCAGCAGAAACTTTGAAGTCTAGAAGGCAGTGGTTTGAAATACTTAAAGTGCTGAAAGAAACCATTTGCCAAACAAGAATTTTATATTTGGCAAGTCTTTCTTTTAAAAATGAAAGAGACATTAAGACATTCCCAGATAAACAATTATCACTAGACCTGATCTACTACTAAAGGGAGTTCTTCAGACTGAAAGGAAAGGATACTAAACAGTGGTTCAAAGCAGCATAAAGAAATAAAGACCTCCAATAAAGGTAACCATTTGGGTAAGTACAAATGCCAATATTATTTTATTGTATTTATTGGGATGTAACGCCACTTCTTTCTACAGGTGCTAAAATGCAAATGCATAAAAAGTAATGATAAATCTATTGTTTTGGACATTTGTAACAAAAAAAATGTGGGGAATGACAGAGAGGTATAAGAATAGTGTATGGGTATGCTGCTGAAGTCAATCTGCTATCAAATCAAACATGATTGTTATGTATTTAAGATGTTAACTTTTAACCCTGTGGGAACCACAAGGAAAATATATGAAAAATTATATACAGATAGAAATAAGAAGGGACTAAAAATGGTACAATATACAAAAGCAAATAAATATGAAAGTAGGCATTAATGGAAGAATTGGGGGATGAAAAAGATAAAACACAAAGGCTAAATAGCAACATGGCAGAAAAAAGTTCTGCATTATACGTAGTGACTTGATATGTAAGTAGATTAAGCTCCCTGTCAAAAGGCAGAGATTGGCCAAATGGGTAAAGAAGCATGACCCAACTATAAGTTGTTTACAAGAGACTCACCTTAAATTCAAAGACACAAGTATGTTGAAAGTGAAAGGATGAAAAAATATATATATCATGCAAGTGGGAGCCAAAAGAGAGCTGTGGTATCTACACTAATGTTAGACAAAATAGACTTTGAGTCAGAAAAAGGGACAAAGACAGTCATTATATACTGATAAAGCAGTCAATTCAACAAGAAGACCTAATAATGATAAATTTATAGGTACCTAAGACAAGAACCGTAAAATATATGAAGCAAATATTGACAGATTTGAAGGGAGAAATAGACATTAATTGTAGGAGACTTCGACACACTACTTTCATTAATGGATAGAACACCTAGACAGAAGATCAGTAAGGAAATTTGAGACTTGAATGATATGCTAAATCAACTAGACATAATAGACATATATAGAACATGTCACCCAACAGCAGCAGAATAACATTCTTCTCTAGTGCAGTTGGATCATTCTCCAGGATAGTCCATATGTTAGCCCTCAAAACAAGTCTCAATAAATTAAAAATATTGAAATAATATAATGTACCTATTCTGACAACAGTGGAATGAAGCTAGAAATCAGTAACAGAAGGAGAAATGGAAAATACCCCAATATATAGAACTTAAACAATGTACTTTTAAGAAACCAATGAGGCAAAGAAGAAATCACAAAAAAAGTTAGGAAATATCTTCAGGCAAATGAAAATGAAAATACAACATATCAAAAACTATGGAAGGCACCAAAGGCAGAGGAGAGATAGAAATTTATAGCTTTAATGTTTAGGTTAAAAAACAAAAAGTCTTTAAATCAGAAACGCAGCCTCAAAACTGGAAAAACTAGAAGAAAAGACAGCTGCACCCAAAATGAGCAGGAGGAAAGAAATTAAAAGAAAAAAAAAAAGACAAAGATAAATGAAACAGAAAACCAAAAACCAAGACAAAACTAAAAGTTAGTTATTTGAAAAGAAATCATTAAGGTTGCGCTTCTAATTAAACTGACAAAAAAGAGAGAGAAAAAAAGTGACTAAAATCAGAAATGAAAAGGGAGACATCATTGCTAACCCCACATGAATAAAAAGTCTCATAAGAGGATACTATGAACAACTGTATTCCAACAAATTAGATGAACTTAATGAAATGAAGAAATTCCTTGAACCACACAAACTGCCTATACAGACTTGAGGAGAAACAGAATATCTTAATAAATGAATAACTAGTGACAAATTTGAATCAATAATCAAAATCCTTCCAACAAAGAAAAGTCCAGGACCAGATGGCTTCACAGGGGAATTTTACAAAACATTCCAAGTAGAATTAACACCAATCCTACTCAAGCTCTTCCAAAAAATTGAAGAGGAGAGAACACTTTCTAACTCATTCTATGAGGCCCACATCACCCTCATATCTAAGCCAGATAAGGAAACCATAAGAACAGAAAATTATGGGCCAATATCTTATGAATATAGATGCAAAAATTTTCAGCACATTACCAGCAAACTGAATCCAACAGCATATTTAAAGAATTATACAACATGATCAAGTGGGATTTATCCCAGTTTTGACAGGGTGGTTCAACAGAAGAAAATTGATTAATGTAATACAGCACATTAACAGAGTGAAAGAAAAGCACACACACACACACACACACACACACACACACATACATGATTATCTCAATTGATGCAGAAAGAACATTTGACAAAATCTAGATTCCCTTCTTGATAAAAACAATTAGAAAAACAGAAATAGACGGAAACTTCCTCAACATGATAAAGGGCATCTATGAAAAAAAAAAAAAAACACCACTAATATCTTAATGATGAAACACAAAGTTTTCCCTCTAAGATCAAGAACAAGACAAGATGTCCATTGTCACCACTGTTATTCAACATTGAACTGGAAGTCCTAGCTAGAGCAATTGGGCAAGAAAAAGAAATCAAAAGAATCCAAATTGGAAAGTAAGAAGTAAAATTTTCCCTATTTGCAAATAGCAAGATTGTATATACAGAAAATCCTTTAAAATCCACAACAAAGTTCCTAGAGCTAATAAGTGAATTCAGCAAAGGGGCAGGGTACAAGATCAACATACAAATATCAGTAGTGTTTCTATACACTAGAAATGAACAATTGGAAAAAGATATTCAGGAAAAAAATTCTATTTACAATAGTAAATAAAAGAATCAACTATCTAAGAATAAATCTAACCAAGTATGTAAAGGACTTGTACACAGAAAACTACAAAGCATTAATAAAAGAAATCAAAGAAGACATAAATAAATGGAAGGACATTCCATTTTCATGGACTGGAAGATTAAGTATGGTTGAAATATCAATTCTACCCAAGTATCTATAAAGTGACTTACAGATTCAATGCAATCCCAATCAAAATTCCAAAAGCCATCTTTTAAAAAATGGAAAATCCAGTTATCAAATTTATATGAATAGATGTGGTGGTTCAGGACTATATGTACCCAGAAAAACATGTTCTTAAATTTAATCAGTTTCTGCGGGTGTGATCCCATTGTAAGCAGGACCTTTCGATGAAGTTACTTCAGTTAAGGTGTGGCCCACTTCAATCAGGATGAGTCTTAATCCTATTATTGCAGTCCTCTATAAGTGGAATGAAATTCAGACAGAAAGAGAAAAAGCCACAGAGGGTGCAACCAGAAGCTGTCCATCAATGGAATCTGGAAGAAATAGGAGAAACCAGGAGGCCCTGCCATGTGCCTTGCCATGTGACACACTAAGGACCAAAGATCACCAGCAACAAGCCTCAGAATGCCACAGTCTGTAGAGAAAGTATTGCCTTGATGATGCATTAATTTGGATTGCTATCCTAGCTTCAAAACTGTGAGATAATAAATTCCCATTGTTTAAGACAACCTTTGCATTGTATTTGCTTAAGCAGCCTAGGAAACTAAAAACAAAAAAGAAAAAAAATGGGTAAGGAGTCCTGAATATCCAAAGCCATTTTGAAAAAGAAGAATGCAGATCTACACTTCCCAATGTGAAAACTTATTACAAAGCCACAGTAATCAAAACAGCATGACTGTCACAAGGACAGACAATAAATCAATAGAATTGAATTGAGAGTTCAGAAAGAAACCATCACATCTATGGCCAAATGCTTTTGACAAGGGGACAAAGACCACTCAATTGGGAAAGAATATTCTCTTCAACAAGTGGTGCAGGGAAAACTGGATCCCCATTTGCAAAAGATTGAAGGTAGATCTGTACCTCACACCATATACAAAAATCAACTCAAATAGGATCAAAGACCTAAATATAAGAACAAGAACTATAAAACTGCTAGAAGAAAACATTGGGGAGCATCTTAAGGACCTTGTGTTAGGCAATCAATTCTTCAACTTTGCATCTAAAGCACAAAGAACAAAAGAAAAAAATGGATAAATGATACCTCATCAAAATTAAAAACTTTTATGCCTTAAAGTTCTTTATTATGAAAGTAAAATAGCAACCTACATAATGGGAGAAAATATTGGGAAACAATTTATCCAGTAATGATTAATATACAGAATATATAAAGAAATCCTTCAATTCAACAACAAAGTGAAAACAACCCAATTTAAAAATAGGCAAAAAGATTGGATAGACATTCCTCCAAAGAAGGTACATAGCTGGCCAAAAAATACATGAAAAGATCTTAACATCATTACCTTTTAGGGAAATGCATATCAAAACCACAATACTATTTCACACCCACTAGAATGGCTACTTTTTTTTTAAAGTGGAAAATTAAAAGTGTCAGTGAAGATGTGGAGAAATAGGGAAACTCATTGATTGTTGGTGGCAATGGAAAATGGTACAGCCACTGTGGAAGACAGATTGGTAGTTCCTCAGAAAGTTAAGAATAGAATTACCATATGATCAGCAATCCCACTTCTAAGTACAAACCCCAAAGAATTGAAAGTGGGGACTTGTGTAGCTATTTGCATGTCAGTATTGGTAGCGGCATTATTCACAACTACCAAAAGATGGAAGTAACCCAAGTGTCCATCAACAGGTGAATAAATAAACAAAATGTGTCATATACACACAATGGAATATTATTCAGTTGTAAAAAGGAACTAAATTCTGACAAATGGATGAACTTTGATAACATCATGTTGAATGAAATGTCAAACATTTTTTGATCTCAATGATATGAAATAATTTGAATACACAAACCCATAGAGTCAAAATCTAGAATATAGGACTGGGGAGTTAAGGTTAACATGTACAGATTTTCTACCTAGGATAATAGAAAATTTTGGTAATGGATGGGGGAGATGGTAGCACAACATCATGAACATACACAATGAATTACATATTCAAATGTGGTTAAATGGGAAAATTTTAGGTTGCATATATGTTATTACTAGAATAAAAATTATGTACAACATAAACAAAGAACCCTAAGTTAAACCAAGGACTATAATTAATAGTGCAATTATGAAAATGTGCTTTCATTAATTATAACAAACCACACTGGTGCAAGGTGTTAATAATTGGGTGGTATATGAGAACCTTGTATTTTATGCAAGATAGTGTTCTCTAAACCCACAACTTCTTTAATTAAAAAAATGGAATAATGAGATTTTGGAGCTTGGTTAATAACACCCACAGCAGGTTCAGATCACAAGAGATATCTGAACCCAGAATCTCAGACATCTTACACTTTCACTTTAAACACATCCTCTGACAAAGTAGAGTAGGAAAAAAAAAATCACAGCTGGGTGGAAGAAAAGACATTCAAACCAAATAATGAAGGGCAATAGCAGTCCAGAACCATAAGAAAATTTCTCACAGGGGAATGTAGTGGGCAAAAATCTTGAAAAGACCATTTGAGGGGGAAAAGAAAATCAATGTCTATCTCTCCTGAATTGAGATGTAATCTTTTTCAGCTAGAAGGCTGCACACCCTCATAGATTTTATACAGAAATAACTTATTTTCAACATGGACCCAACATTTATTACACTAATTATACCATTATTCACATCCCTGTCCTAGAATGGTACAACATGCATGCCTTTTAAAATACAGATTTATAGAACTTTGTATCATAAATTTCTCTGAAAAACCGACCAAACCACCAGATGGTTTAATGGAAAAAGGCTTATTCTCAGTTGTTTCAGGCTTCCAAGCACTAAAAAGAAATGAGCAGAAGAGTTAAATCTATCCTTAAAACATGGGACTGTATAACAGAGTACCTTGTTGTGTATAACTCTGGCTAATAGTACAAATATAAGAATGTTCTTTATTGAATCAGAACAAATGTTCATCACTAGTACAAGGTGCCAAGAATAGGGTAGTATATGGGAAAACATACACCTAATGCAAGCCAAGGACTATAATTAAAAGTAATAACTTAATATTCTTTCATCAATTGTAACAAAGGTACCATTCCAAAGCTAAGTGTCAATATATTCTTTTTTTGGGGGGGGGTATAAGGAGTGTGTTTTTTTTTCTTTTTGGAATAATGCATATGTTTTAAAATTGATTGTGGTGAAGAACATACAACCATGTGATTATACAGAGAGCCACTGATTGTTATATTTTGAATGGACTGTATTGTGTGTAAATATATCTCAATAAAACTGCTTTAAAAAAAGACACTGCACAGACAAAAAAAGAGTTGAATCTTGTGTCAATTTGGATATATTATGTCCTCCCAAAAGCCATATTCTTTAATGCAATCTTGTGGGGGAAGATTTATTAATCTTTCTGATTAGGTGTGACCGCTTGATTGTTTCCATGGAGATATGACTCACCCAACTGTAGATAATACCTTTGATTACATTATTTCCATGGATATGTGGCCCTGCCCATTCAGCATGGGTCTTGATTTGTTTACTAGAGTCCTTTAAAAAGAGCAGACCCAGACACTTGCTAACGCTTTGAGATGCTAGCCCAGAGTTTGCTCCAGAGAAGCTAAAAGAGAACAAAACATCCCAAGAGCAGCTGACGCTTATAGATACTTTGAGATACTTGGAGTTTTGGAAAGAAGGATGTTTGGAGATGCTAAGCCAAGAGATGACGCTCAGAGATTGCCCTAGAGAAGCACAGACACCAGCCACTTGCCTTCCCTGCTGACAGAGTTGCTCCGCACACCATCGACCGTTCTTCACTGAAAGTATCATCTTGTTGATGCCTTAGTTTGGACACTTTTATGGCCTGTAAATTTGTAACCAAATAACCACCACCACCACCCCCCCTTAAAAAGCCAATCCATTTCTGATATTTTGCATAATGACAGCATTAGCAAGCCAGAACAAATCTATTCTTATAAACTACACATCTCACAACAATCCTACAAGTTGCAAGTGAATAGAGTCTTTAAAATAGTCTCAGCAAAACTCAAACAATTTGTTTGAAGTCTTTTTGAAGAGTTTATTAACTGTATGTGAATTATTTAAGCTACTTGGAGGCATCAGAAGCAGAAGGATTGAATAATAAGAAAACAGTGCTGAAGCAAAAATATCAAAGTATAAAATCACCCAGTGCTTGGATTGACTCAGCAAAATGATTACTTTTATATATCATTGTTGGTAGAATAGATTGCTATATCCTTTGTATAAAATTAATTTTGCATAGCAGTAAAAGTAAAAATAGTATTTGTTACAGCAATACCACCTTTGGGAAATCTACCCTATAAAAAGAAAAACAACAGCGCATGAAGACCTGTGCATATAGGATTTATTCTTTCAACAAATATGTGAAAGAATAGTTGTTTCACTATCACTAAAGATAGACAATAACTCTTTCTCATATAACTTAAGTTTTCTTACAAAGCTTACATCTTAAAGGAGAGAGATGGTATGGTGGCTTGGAGTACTATACCCCCGAAAAGCATGTTCTTAATCTTAATTCATTCCTGTGGGTGTGAACCCATGGTAAATAGGACCTTTTCTTGAGGTGACTTCAGCTAAGATATAGTCCAACTGAATGAGGATGGATCTTAATCCTCTTACTTGAGGCCTTATAGAGAAGGCTACTAGAAGAGAAGCCACATGAGAAGCAAGAACCTGGAAGTCAATGGAACCCAAAAGAGAATGGAGAAGATGGCATTTATATTGCCACGTGATGGAAAAGCCTATGAACCCCAAAGATTGCCTGCCAGCCAAAATATACCAACCCTACTATCTTTGGTATGCAAGCCTTCTAGCCTCTGATACTGTGAGCCAATAAATTCCAGTTTTTAAGCCAATCCACTGTATGGCCTTTGTTTTATCATCCAGCTTACTCAAACAGATGGATAAAAAATATGTAGATATATCAGGTGGAGATACATGCTAAGTAGAGGATCTAAGAGGGGCAATGTGATAAATTACAACTTTAGAATGGGTGATTAAAGAAGGGCCTTCAGCCCTCTGAAAAGGTGACATTTAAGCCAACAAGAATCCAGCCTTGGAAGAATTACAGTGATGCTTATATTTGCAAAAATCTGAAAATAACCTGAATATTCAGCAAAATTGAAATGGCTTTACAAGTTAAATGATGACTGCATCATGAAATATTACACAACTATTAAAATAATATCTTATAGGTATCTTAAACTTCAACATGTCCAAAATATAACTTCTGGTCTCCTGAAAACACATCTTCATTTTGCAGTTTGCCCACCTGCCCCATCTGAGTTAACGACAATTCTATTCTTCCAGTTTCTAGGCTAAAAACCTTGGTAGCATTCTTGATCTACTTTGTGTTTTATACTCCATAGCTGGTCTCTCAGCAAATGTGGTAGAATCAATCTTTAAAATATACCCAGAATTCTACCGGTTCATACCACTCCCACTTTCACCAACCCTCTCCAAACCATCATCTTTCTCCTGGATTATTGTAATGACCTTCTAATTGGGTTCCCAGTTTATGCCCTTGGCTTTCTTTAGTCAACTCTCATCAGAGAAGCCATAGTGATCCTGTTAAAGCCAGAGTATGTTACTCTGAGGATCAAAACCATTCAGTCTCTTTCAGAGTAAAATCCAAAATCCTTATAAAGACTTTTAGGTTCCACTAAAATAGACACCTATTATCACTCTAGCCTCACCTTCTCAACTCCTTCACTCTCCCTTGTTTACCAGCTGAGCTGTGTGTCTTGAACACACAAGGATCATTTCTGCCTCAGATCTTTGTTACTTAAACAAATATGGCTAAATCCCTCACTTCTGTCTCACTTCTGTCTGTTCCTCAAATAATACCTTCACCCGAAAGTCCTGTTTTGCTTTGCTAAAGCTGACAAATGCAATATACCAGAAATGGATTGTCTTTTACAATGGGGATTTATTAAATTACAAATTTACAGTTCTAAGATAATGATAATGTCCAAATTAAGGTGTCAACAGGATGATACCTTCTCTGAAGACAGGCTGCTGGCATCTAGGACACCTCTGTCTTATGGGAAGGCATGTGGCTGGCATGTGCTGGTCCACTTCTGGGTTTCCTTGTTTTCAACTTCCGGCTTCAGTGGCTTCCTCTCTGAGCTTCTGTGGGTCCTTTCTTAGCTTCTCCAGGGCTTTTCTCTATGAGCTTCTGGGCTTTTTCTGTCTTTTATCCTCTCATAAAGGACTCTAATAAAAGGAATAAGACCCACCTTGGATGGGGTGGGTCATATCTCAACTGAAACAACCGAATCAAAAGTTCCCACCTATAGCAGGTCTGCCCCCACAGGAAGGGATTAAAAGATCATGGCCTTTCCTGGGGTACATAACAGCTTCACACCAGCACAAGTCCTCACTGGCTTGATCAACTAAAATTTCAACTCCCAATGCTTCTAATCCCCCTTTACTACTTTACTTTTCTCCTTAATCTGTTTCACTATCCAATAATACCACATATTTTACTCAACTACATTTTCTGTTTTCTCTCTCTCATTAGCATATAAGCTTCAAGAAAGCTAGGCTTTTTTCCTTGCTGTTGTTCACTCTTTTTCCCCGGTGCCTACAACAGGTAAACATTCCATAAGCATTTGATGAATTCATAAATAATATATTTTTTAAAAGACACAAACATAAATACATGTGTGCATATGTATGAGTATATAAATTGGTATGGAAGAATACAAATCAGACTGTTCACATTGGATCACTCAAGGGAGTAGAATTAAAGGTGATGAAGTAGTTATTAAGGCTTGTCTTACGCATCTCTGAATTGATTGATTTCTTATTATAGGGGTTATATTTGTGACTTTTTTGAAAAAATGTTTTAATTTAATTTTATGTAAAGCATATTGATGCTAAAAAGAAAGTGTTCTTAAAACTGTCAAATCTAAAGATTAATTCATTCTCCCTTTTCAACATTAATATCAGTATTTTAATTGGAAACAGATAAAAATTCAGGCTTGGTAGCTGTTTATATGATTAAAGATATTGGCATTTTAATGGATTCCAAGCTTCTCAGAACAAGAGGCTGTTCTGGACTTCCTCAATAACAGCATAGCTTCTGGATCATGACCATGGAAAAATTTAAATGAATTTTGAGCAAATCAACCCTCATCCAGAGAGGTGATTTCATACTCTGATTAACTATGGCATTAGGGAATAGTTTAAGAAGGGCAAAAACAAATTAGTGCATTGATGAGAAAATCTTTTTTTTCCCAAATGAAGTTGTATACAGAAACATGAACAAGACAGCTAAAATCTGGGTGGAGCTCAACAACAACTCCCTTGGCCTTCCCTGAGTACATTCCGAGAGGGCTGAATGGAAGTTTCAGGGGTCCAGGAAACCGGAGTATTTTTGAATTATGATGTGGGTGGGATGGAGAGCAGAGGAGTCTGCTAACTTTCCAGTAAAGTTGAAGGAAACATTTGAAAAATATGAGACAATATAACTGACTTCAATTATTTTAAAGAAGCATGTGGATTTTTCCATGCAGCTCCAGAGAGCAGTATGAAGATTTTTGAAGGTAAGGTTTAAGAAGATCCTGTGTTTCATATTAGGAAAATAAACTGTCTGGAAATTACAGCTGGCAAATAGTGGAATGGACTCTCAAGTGCACAAATAAACTCCTGTCACGGGAAGAATTCAAGCAGATACAAAGCCTAGGTAACCAATGGCAGAAATGGAACACAAGGTGTTTCTTACCAGGTGGAGATTAGACCATTAGGATTCTCTAATTCTGATGTTCCGGGAGTCTATGTATTAGTACTCTTTTGGTTGCAGATGACCAAAACCCTGCTTTTGTGTAAGCTTTAACAACTGAAAACCCAAAATTAGATCCTAGCTTCAGATGTGGCTCGATTGAAGAGTTTAAAGTTTTGGATCTCTTTCTCTCCCTTTCTTGAATCTACTTTTTTTTCCCTTTTGGTGTAGTTCTTGGGCAGGCTCATTTCACATGCCAACAAAGGCTCTCAGCAAACCCAGACTTACGCCATCTTCACATCAAAAAATCCTCAAGAAAGGAAAGGAAAATTCTCTTTCTGCATGGCTCATGTAAAAGTCTAGGGAAAACTCTGATTCTGATCATGTGCCGCCCCTGAAGAATCTCAGCGTCCATGCAGGTGGGGACCCATGACTGGGCAGCCTGGGTCATGAACCCGTTCCCATCACAGGCAAGACAGGACCATGTGAATAATAGTTCTTCCAGGTGCAATGGGCCAGTTTCCCAAAGAGAAACATGCTGAGCAGAGAAAAAGGAGCAGATGTCCATCATATTCCAAAGAAAGTACATAAAACCAAAAAGCTTAATTGTTACATAAATATGATCAGATGGGTTCAAAAGGAGCAACAAAGGTCATTGTCATTCTTTTGTAGTCTACAAGGGAGAAGGCCTTGAGTCCACACACATGTTTTGGCTTACAGAGAGCTTTCCCAAGTTAAGGAAAAAAATCATGCTGTTTTCACCATTGCATTGCAATGGGATGGTACTGAGATACAGACATATGTGCTGTCACTGAATATGTTTCTATAACAGATGGGAATTGCTTTTTCTTGAAATAGCTACTGATGTGGGGATGTCAAGATTAGCCAGGGCATTAGTTTTCCATTTGTAGGAATTTGTATTATAATAATCAACCAAACAGAAGGAACTGTTACTCATCCTTTCCCTGTTTAGAGGCCGAGATTTGCAAATGGAAGAGAACAATATACATGTAGGACGGGTATGTGTGTGTATGCATTTACAGATTGTGTGCAAAATGAGTCTACATATTCCTAACAAAATGCAGCATAGCATAATGTGAAAGAACAGAGATAAGAACCATTCTTCGTGAGTTCAAATCCTGACTCTGCCTTTGTAGCTTTGGTCCCCTAGGCAAAATATTTCACCTTTCTTTGTCTCGTTTGTATCCTCTGTTATTTACAATAATGACAATGCCATAAAGTGGTTGAATGGATTAAACAAGGAGACTAGTGAAAAGTATTTAGAATAGTGCCTGAAATGAGGGTGTGGACCATAGAATTAGTAATCATTATTACTGCTGTTGTTGTTACTTTATATTATTGCTCTTGCTACAGTGTAGAATATTGGGAAGTAAACTGAACTAGGAGTGAGGAGAACTGGGGTCTAATGCCACCATTGCCACCAACTTCCACATGATCTTGTGCCCTCCAGGTTTCAGATCCCACTGCCAACCTGCTTTGAGTGCAGGGTGAGGGTCCCCTGGCATTCTAATGTGCTATATTGACTTAACCAGAGCATTTTTAATCTTATTATCTTCCTTACATTCATGTCAAATTAACGTTGCATTTTCAGAACCAAAAAATCCCCTCAAATATGTTAATAGACAAGAAAATTAACCTAATGATGGGTCATTTATATTAAAAATTCCATATATGCAATGGTTTGGAGCCAAAGTAATTTTGTAAATGTGCATTTTTCAAAAAGAGGAAAAGGAAAAAAAAAATCAGAAATTAGGCATTTAATTTCCCAAAAGGAATTATGTGCTTATCAGGTAGGGCTTGGAACATGAATGTGAAAACATTCAAAGAGGGAAACAGGAAGAAAATGAAAACCAATTTTGCAATATTGCTTAGTAAGTAAATATATCACTATTCATTAACAGTTAATTCAGATGTCTAAAATTAGTGAGGAATGAAGTTATTCTGGGCCCAGCTACTTTACCAAGAAATAATTTAAAAATGGAAGATGAGTGTTTCCAGAACTTAAATTTCTGTATTACCCACCAACTTTGATTCTAACTTTCTCCCAATAAAGATTATTTGCTGGATATGAATGAAATCTTTCCCTTTTGGAATCCCCCATCTGTCACTGTGTAAATTGGTTCAGAGAAAGTAATTTGGATACCACAAATAGGATTTCTGTACCACAGGTAGGCTAGGCAGTGGAACAAGGCAATTCTCAGAAACCCACAGCCAAGTTTCAGGAAACTAGCCTTTTAAGGGAAGAATGAGGAAAGAAACTTAGTAAATGTGCTAACTCAAAGCCAAATTATCCTCAAATAAAAGATATGCATTTCATGGATTCCCAAGAGGTGTCAGTTTCTCTTCAGTGGCTGCTAATGCCTTCTAGCTCTTAAGATGTCACTTACTGTAGCTTAACAGCCATAGTCAAGAAGGAAGGAACAGGTAGGAGAAAGAAAAGCAACTAATGATGGGAGATGCACAATGCAAGATAGCTTGGCCCACTGCCAGCCTAAGAAAATGATAAAAACTTATTCCAGTAAGATTTCCTGCCTCCCTTTCAATTTAGAGGAACCAGGTAGATAAGGGTGAAAGAAATATGAAAGGACATCTAATTTAATCCTTCATCTCTTACATGATTTCCCATTATGATATTTACCCAAAGCAGTCTTTTGTTCTGGCTAGAATACTCCCAGTGGTATTTTTCAGAAACAGTCCATCGCAATAGCATGTAGTGCAGACTCAGAAAAAATTTTTGTAAGCCTAATATAGATTGATCTTCTAATAATTTTCACTAATTAATTCAAGAATTATCTTTTTAAGCCCTCTCTGTAATTATAAAGATATATTTCTTGAATTATTTAACAACTATTTATTGAACCTCTCTCACCTGTAAGATACTCTTTTAAGAGCTTTGGGGGTGGTGGGAGCTGTATATAACAATGAGAAAAAAACAAAACACATAGACTCTGCCCTCGAGCAGCTTATAGGGATGAAGGAGAGGGACATAATTAGTATCAGGGCAGATCAGTTTTATGTGTAAGCTGATACATGGTAGATGCAAGAAAGATTTCATTATTGTAGGAGAGAGAGGAATTGCTTATTTTAGGGTAGACAGAGAGGACTTCTTAGAAGCAGAGTAATGGGGAAGTGGCATCACAGGGTGATTCAATGGCATAAACAGAGGCAAAGGAGAGAAGCTTTTTCTCCTGCATTTCTCATTTGGACACCGAGATGGGAAACCCTGGAAATGTTCTGTCACTATACATGTGTAATATCTGACATATGGGTATGCCATCATGAACTGTTACATCATGAACTTGTAATGGATGGACTTTCACATGCCCATGTCCCTGCACATGAGGGGCAAGAGATGCTCACCTGAAAATGAGCTATTATGTTCTCTGCAGGTGGGGTGTATATATGTCTGTGCCTGTCATATATATATGAGCATACAGGTGCATGAATAGGTGTGCATACATGTGTACATGTGTATGTATATGTTTACTTGAGTGTATGTATGCACATATGTATACATGTATACATGTGTTTTAGTTTCCTTGGCTGCTTAAAACAAATACCATGAAATGGGTAGAGTTAAACAATGGGAATTTATTAGCTTACAGTTTTGAGGCTGGAAAAATGTCCAAATCAAGGCATCATCAAGGTGATACTTCTTCCCAAAGAATGGCTCCTAGAAGACGTTGGCTCCTCTATCACATTGCAAGGCACATGGTGGCATCTGCTGGTTTCTCCCTTCTCTTCCAGGTTTCGTTGATCTCAGTTTCTTGCTTCTGTGGCTTTGTCTCTGTGTGTCTGAATTTTATTCTCTTTTAAAGGCCTCAAGTAATAGGATTAAGACCCAACCCGATTGAGGTGGGACACTCTTTACCTGAAATAACTTCATCAAAGATCCTGCTTACAGTGGGTTCATATCCACAGGAATGGATTAAGTTTAAGAACATGATTTTCTGGAGTATATACAGCTTCAAACTACCACACTGTGTGTGTGCTTGTGCACACACACACACAAACACAGTGTGAGACACAGTTAGTCTCACAAAGAGTGAGATCTCTCATCTTTTCACTTATCTCTAGAAGAACCATAAACCTTACCCAGAGGAGAACCAAGTGGGAAGGCCCCAAATGAACAGATTTTTGGCAAGTGATATTTTACCCTTGAATAATAAGGATGCTGGTTACCCCCAAACTGCTTCCAAGTGGCAGAAATGCCATGGGCACACTTTGGGGGGATACAGGCAAAAATCCAGGAGGGAAGGGGGCCAAGTGTGCTTTGTATTCCACAAGGAATCAGCCCTTTAGAGGACGAGAAGCTTGTATTTTAAACATGACAATGGTTATGCCTTTTGTATTTTCTGTAATTATTGCCGTTTTTTTCTCTGAGCATTGAAGTTCTTTTTGAAAATGTCAGCCTGTCTCAGCTGAGCAAAGGGAAACAAGAAAAGTTGTTTCCATTCATGCAGTTGCAGTTTTTAAGGGGGAACAGGGCTTCCTAGAGTAGGGTGTAGTGGAGGTTACAATAATTTAATGGAGAAGAAGCTTCAGGAGAAAGGGACATTTAAGAAAAAGAACCTGGACCACTTAACTAGCCATCCTTTTTCATAAAGATACCTTTCTGGACTCTTATTTTCTCACATCATGAAAGGTTCTCTATATTTTTTAAATCTTTTCAAAATTAAACTTTTTATTAAACAAAAATGCCTATGCACTCTGGAACAGAATGTGGAATGCAGAAAAGCATGAAAAAGAAAATAAAAGTGAACCATAATTCTGTTACCTGAGCATAAGTTACATTCTGCTATTTCCATTAACATTTTCATTTTATGAATTTATATACATGGTTGGCACAAAAATCGAATTAAATTGGATTTAGTATTTGATTTTTTGCATTTATTATACTGTAAACTTTTTTCTATTGTTTACCAATATACTGTAGCTGAATTTTTAGTGGTATCACAGCATTCTAAATGCACTTAATCAAACCTCAATTGTTAGACATTTAATTTGTTTCCATTTTTATATGACTAATACCACATTGCAATAACTGTTACATTTTCATAAATGAAAAGGGAGGGGTGGAAAGAGGGACACTTTCATAATCTGAATCTTTTTCTGTTCATCTCAACTTTTCATTGCAGCTTCAGTTTTTATATCAAACATACCTCAGAGCAAGGGTAGGTAAATTTTTTCCATAAAGGGCCAGAGAGTAAATATTTTTGCCTTTGCAAGCCTTATGATCTTGGTTGCAACTTTTCAACTCTGCTATTGTAGCATAAACAGGAAAACAGCCATCGGTAATACATAAATGAATGGTCATGGCTGCATTCCAGGAAAACTTGATTTACATAAGCAGACAGAGGTTTGGATTTGCCATGGGCCTTGGTTTGCCAATCCCTGCCTTAGAAGGCACTTGAAATGTTCAGCTTCTTACTGCCATCCCTTATATGGCTGCCTTATGAACTTAATATATGCAGATGTTCTACTAGACTTGGGAAATACAAAGGTGAAGAAGGCACAAATTCTGCCCTTATAGTATTTAATATTCCATAACATTGATCTGAGAGCAAAAATCTAATAGGAATATGTGCAATTAGACATTCAGGATGGAGTGTTTAGGATCATCTCCATTGTCCATTGTCACACCATCGAAATATGATGGTAATGCCTGGTAACACTTCCTGCTACCTCAGTCCTACAAAATGAACCAGGGAACCCTGAGACATGGAAAAAAAAAAAAAAACCACAGTAATTAAGCAGAAAATAGAATTCACAAAACTGTAGTACATTTCTTGCAGCTTACTAGCTGTGTGACATAAGCAATATCATCAACTTCTCTAAGCCTGTTTCCTCATCTGTAAAACAAGAATAAGGATGGGGCTATGTGAGGATTAAGTGAGGTCATACATGTGAAGAAGTCGAAATAGGTGCTGAACAAATGCTTTCTGTTTTATCTTATAGAGAGGGGAGAAACCGGCTTTGGGCATTGCCATAGATAGTTGCTTATAAAATTAGGCAATATCCACTAATTCATTTGTACAGTAAGCATTTTTTAATTACTACTTTTTAAAATTACTACATTTTTAGTCAGGAACAGTATACATGTCTTGGACAAGTGACAACAAAGGAAAGAAAGAAAAATATAAAACTCAAACACAAGAACTGAAATGTAGGATCTGGAAGTATTTTTGCTAATGGCTCACCTTGTTCTTTACACTATAAGTTTTTTTCACACACTGTACCTGACCCAGGTTATGTTCCTGCGTAGATCTTCTAGGTCCTGTTTGCTCTGTTTCCAGCCCCAGAGGTGGATGCACCATTCTCAGGCATAAAGTCCTGGCCTCATCCAGTTCTGCCTCCTCTATGGACACCACCAATTATCACAGACTTCCCCAAGATTGAACATCTTGGGGGCTCATGTGCCAGCTTCTGTGTCCCCTGTAGCTGCCAGGAGGGCCAAGTGATATAACTCAGAAGTTTGTGGGAACTGCTGTCCTAAGGGGCAACCTTGTATCTATGAGAGACTGGAGAACAGGGCTGGGGATTTGGGGGAGGGAAGGGGGCAGTTAGAAGATAACTTGCTTTCTCGTCTCCAGCTCTCAGACTGTTCTGAGGTTACCAGCCTAGTTTCTTGTCAAGCCACAGCCTTGTGTTTGTTCCCTTCCTGCCCTGCCCCAAATAGACCCAAGTGCAACCAATTTTTTTGTCTCATGCCCTGCTTGGCAATAACCTCATCTTGTCTCCTCAAAGAATAGTTTAGAAGATAATAAAAAGGAAAGCCATGACCTCCATTGCTAAACTCCAGGAGAGCAAGAGCTGTTTTGCTCACACTGAATATGCAGCACTCATAGCAGGTTTTAGATAAATATTTGTTGAATGAATGAATTGTTCCAGTTTGCTAACGCTGCTGGGATGCAAAACACCAGAAATGGATCAGCTTTTATAAAGGGGGTTTATTTGGTTACAAAGTTACAGTCTTAAGGCCATAAAGTGTCCAAGGTAAATCATGAACAATTGGGCACCTTCACTGGAGGATGGCCAATGGTGTCCGGAAAACCTCTGTTAGCTGGGAAGGCACGTGGCTGGCATCTGCTCCAAAGTTCTGGTTTCAAAATGGCTTTCTCCCACGATGTTCCTCTCTAGGCTGCAGTTCCTCAAAAATGTCACTCTCAGTTGCTCTTGGGGCATTTGTCCTCTCTTAGCTTCTCTGGAGCAAGAGTCTGCTTTCAATGGCTGTCTTCAAACTGTCTCTCACCTGCAGCTACTCTCTCAGCTTCTGTGCATCTTCAAAGTGTCCCTCTTGGCTGTAGCAAGCTCGCTTCTTCTGTCTGAGCTTAGACAGTGCTCCAGTAAACTCATCAAAGCACATGCTGAATGGGTGGGGCCACACCTCCATGGAAATTATCCAATGAAAGATCTCCCCCATAGTTGAGTGATCACATCTCCACAGAAACATACAATCAAATGTCTCCAACCCAATCAACACCAATAAATTTCCTGCCCACAGAAGACTGCATCAAAGATATTGGCATTTTGGGGGACATAATACATCCAAACCAGCAAATGAATGAATGAATGAATGAATGAATGAATGAATTTGACCTTAGCTACTGATGCTTATGAAAAATTCACACTAAGATATCTGACAAATTCAATATGTGCTATAGGCATAGGGGTTCATTCCCTCTCTTGGATGATTCAGGGTCTGTTCCTGGTAAATTTAGAGTGGCTGAACTAGATCAAGTATCCTTGGGACTTTCCTGCTGTATGTCCCCCTCCCATCCCCCCCATTTCCCCCTCTATAGGAAGTCTTAAAAATACTCATCACTGTCTGTCACTTTGCTACTTTGAATTGTTCCGTTAGTCTGCACTCATCTTTTAATGTAATAGCATCAATTAGCTGCTACAGCAAAAAGCAGTTACACTGGTGCCAATTGATGCCTTATGGGGTCTCCATGGTGCTAAAAAAAACTCATAAGGGATTCCTTAGGGTTTTTTTCTCTTTTCTCCCACGATGAGTAACCAAGTGGGCGGTATCTTATACCCAGTAAAAAAAAATAACTTCCATCAGGTATTTGGAAGTAATATAAAGTTTAATGCACTATGTTATATGTATTGACTTTCCAATAAGGCCTGAAAGTGGTCACAATTATAACCAGAGTAAGAGTTCCACGGCCTGCTGAAGGATAAGCCTGCTCTCCATGGCCTTGGGGCAGTGCTTCCTAGAAAAACTCTTCCAGAGAGCTATGGTGTGTATAGGTTGTTGTGTAAGAAAATGTTCCCCACCTAAGAATTCCAGAGGAAGACACCATTGCAAGTGGTTCTCTCACTTCACAGAGGAGTAACCCAAAGCACGGCGAGATTGCCAGCTGTTCAACAACACAGAACATGTCACAGCAGAGCTGAGGCCAGTGCTCCTGGATCTTCTGGGATTCTCTCTAATGCTTCTCCATGAGCTGCCTTATCACCAGGGCAAAAATAGTTACATGGGAAGTATGCGTGCAGGCATGTATGCAAGCAAACCTTCATGGTTCATTATTCAGGGTTTATGAAAAAAGTTCTTTGTTAGGTTTTCAAGAATCTTATGTTTACAAGAGATCAAATACACATTTCCCCTAAATTTAGAGCCTTCTTAATCATGTATGTCTCATCTTATTTTCCTTGTTAGTTTGTTTATTTATTTATTTATTTATTTATTTATTTATTTATTTAAGGGACAAGGTATCTATTGAGGCTAGATCTTCTACTAGTTATGCCTTTTTTCTGGGTCTGTTTTTCCTATCAATAAAGTGAAGAGGTTGAACAAATTTAATCACTAAGGTGTCTCTTAAATGGAAAATTCTGTGGTCCCAGTAGTCTTGGTGGTAATCATAAACTGGAGGCATGGGCTGTTTCATGTCCAACGTTTTGCTGTTTCCCATTGTCTAACATAATTTACCATACCATATTCTCTTCATCTAAGATGTAAAGGATAGTCAGAAAATGTTTGTTGGATGGATAGGTAGATGGGTTGGTAGAATATTGAATGAATCTACTTTCAGAAGCAATGGACTACTGACTCTGAAATTACTTGTGATCATAAAGAACATTGACATGGTCCAGCAGAGAATCTCCATAATTTACAAATATAAAACCCAGAATCTCACATCCATATATTTTAAGTTACTTTCATTTAATTAATGCATAAACTAGTTAATTCATTCATAAATGTGTAGTCCATGAGTTTTGGTTATCCTCCCTTTCTTTCATTCATTCACTCTTTCTGTCTTGAATTAACTCAGTTAACGTTTATTGGAAACTAACTTCATATCATTCCATCACCAAATTTGTTCAGATAGTAAATTAGATAAAAAAAGGAACAATAAAAATGTCATTCTTTTGGGAAAAAATCAGTAATAATATTTTGTGTTCTTCACATTGTTTTTTCTTAAATTAGTAGGATAGGAGAGCCGGGGCAAGATGGCGGACTGGTGAGATGTATGTTTTAGTTACTCCTCCAGGAAAGTAGGTAGAAAGCCAGGAACTGCAGGGACTGGACACCACAGAGCAATCTGACTTTGGGCATACTTCATACAACACTCATGAAAACGTCGAACTGCTGAGATCAGCGAAATCTAAGCCCAATACAGAACGCTTCAAAGACTTGCAATTTGGGCAGGTCAAGTCAAGAGCAGAACTAAGAGAGCTCTGAGACAAAAGGCAATAATCCAGTGGCTGAGAAAATTCACTAAACACCACAACTTCCCAAGAAAAGGGGGGTATCCGCTCACAGCCATCATCCTGGTGGACAGGAAACACTCCTGCCCATCGCCAGCCCCATAGCCCAGAGCTGCCCCAGACAACCCAGTGTGACGGAAGTGCTTCAAATAACAGGCACACACCACAAAACTGGGCGTGGACATTAGCCTTCCCTGCAACCTCAGCTGATTGTCCCAGAGTTGGGAAGGTGGAGCAGTGTGAATTAACAAAGCCCCATTCAGCCATCAGTTCAGCAGACTGGGAGCCTCCCTACACAGCCCAGCAGCCCAGAACTGCCCTGGGGGGACGGCACTCACCTGTGACATAGCACAGTCATCCCTCAACAGAGGACCTGGGGTGCACAGCCTGGAAGAGGGGCCCACTTGCAAGTCTCAGAAGCCATACGCCAATACCAAGGACTTGTGGGTCAGTGGCAGAGACAAACTGTGGCAGGACTGAACTGAAGGATTAGACTATTGCAGCAGCTTTAAAACTCTAGGATCACCAGGGAGATTTGATTGTTAGGGCCACCCCCCCTCCATGACTGCCCAGAAACACGCTCCATATACAGGGCAGGCAACACCAACTACACACGCAAGCTTGGTACACCAATTGGACCCCACAAAACTCACTCCCCCACTCAACAAAAAGTCTAAGCAGGGGAGAACTGGCTTGTGGAGAACAGGTGGCTCGTGGAAGCCACCTGCTGGTTAGTTAGAGAAAGTGTACTCCACGAAGCTGTAGATCTGATAAATTAGAGATAAGGACTTCAATAGGTCTACAAATCCTAAAAGAACCCTATCAAGTTCAGCAAATGCCACGAGGCCAAAAACAACAGAAAATTATAAAGCATATGAAAAAACCAGACGATATGGATAACCCAAGCCCAAGCACCCAAATCAAAAGCTCAGAAGAGACACAGCACCTACAGCAGCTACTCAAAGAACTAAAGATGAACAATGAGACCATAGTACGGGATACAAAGGAAATAAAGAAGACTCTAGAAGAGCATAAAGAAGACATTGCAAGACTAAACAAAAAAAATGGATGATCTTATGGAAATTAAAGAAACTGTTGACCAAATTAAAAAGATTCTGGACACTCATAGTACAAGACTAGAGGAAGTTGAACAACGAATCAGTGACCTGGAAGATGACAGAATGGAAAATGAAAGCATAAAAGAAAGAATGGGGAAAAAATTTGAAAAAACCGAAATGGACCTTAGGGATATGATAGATAATATGAAACATCCGAATATAAGACTCATTGGTGTCCCAGAAGGGGAAGAAAAGGGTAAAGGTCTAGGAAGAGTATTCAAAGAAATTGTTGGGGTAAACTTCCCAAATCTTCTAAACAACATAAATACACAAATCATAAATGCTCAGCGAACTCCAAATAGAATAAATCCAAATAAACCCACTACGAGACATATACTGATCACACTGTCAAACACAGAAGAGAAGAAGCAAGTTCTGAAAGCAGCAAGAGAAAAGCAATTCACCACATACAAAGGAAACAGCATAAGACTAAGTAGTGACTACTCAGCAGCCAACATGGAGGCAAGAAGGCAGTGGCACGATATATTTAAAATTCTGAGTGAGAAAAATTTCCAGCCAAGAATACTTTATCCAGCAAAGCTCTCCTTCAAATTTGAGGGGGAGCTTAAATTTTCACAGACAAACAAATGCTGAGAGAATTTGCTAACAAGAGACCTGCCCTACTGGAGATAATAAAGGGAGCCCTATAGACAGAGAAACAAAGACAGGACAGAGAGACTTAGAGAAAGGTTCAGTACTAAAGAGATTCGGTATGGATACAATAAAGGATATTTGCGGGATACTGATTACGTGCTTCGACTTGGCGGGCCTGGGCTGGGGGACCTGATCAGCCCCTGGGGAGGGTGGTGGGCACGGGCGACAGCGCCCTCCACTGCCCCCCAGACCTGAGAAAGTGAGGCCGGAGGCAGGCCCCATTTCCTCACCCAAAATACCACCGTTAGGGGAGGCTTGCCGGAGGGAACCGCCTTTTCCCCACCCCCTTATCTTGCCCGGACACTCCCCGTTGCCAGTGCAACTCCCATCACCACCAGTGCGCATACATTGTTGCCAGACACCGTTGCCAGAGCAACTCCCGCCCCTTTTCAAACAACCTCCGTGCTCTCTTAGAACCAATCCTAACCTCCGCACCCTCTCAGAACCAATCCTAGCCTTTATCCCCTCAGCATTGACTTGTAACAACCCCCGCCCTCTATGCCAGCCTATATAACCTGTGCTCACCCCTAATAAACTCTCTTGGCTTCTTCACCCTCAAAGAACCGTGTCCTGCCTGTTCCTTCTCGCCGCCCTCCACACCTTGCACGCCTCCGCCGGGGACCGGGCCCAGTCCCCCGCCTCGCCCTCGCCTCCGGGAAAGAGCCCCCGCCGCCGGTACCCTCCGAGCAACGCTGAGAGCCGAGGGTTCAGCAACCGGCCGCCCCCCCCCTAGACAACTCAACTGCGACCGCAGATATTAATAGAGAGTGGGAAAAATATGACAAACATAAACGCAATCAAGGTGCCACAAAATACATGAGAGAAACACTGGCAAAACTAAAGGAAGCAATTGATGTTTCCACAATAATTGTGGGAGACTTCAACACATCACTCTCTCCTATAGATAGATCAACCAGACAGAAGACCAATAAGGAAATTGAAAACCTAAACAATCTGATAAATGAATTAGATTTAACAGACATATACAGGACATTACATCCCAAATCACCAGGACACACATACTTTTCTAGTGCTCATGGAACTTTCTCCATAATAGATCATATGCTGGGACATAAAACAAGCCTCAATAAATTTAAAAAGATTGAAATTATTCAAAGCACATTCTCTGACCACAATGGAATACAATTAGAAGTCAATAACCATCAGAGACTTAGAAAATTCACAAATACCTGGAGGTTAAACAACACACTCCTAAACAATCAGTGGGTTAAAGAAGAAATAGCAAGAGAAATTGCTAAATATATAGAGATGAATGAAAATGAGAACACAACATACAAAAACCTATGGGATGCAGCAAAAGCAGCACTGAGGGGGACATTTATAGCACTAAATGTGTATATTAAAAAGGAAGTAAGAGCCAAAATTAAAGAACTAATGGATCAACTGAAGAAGCTAGAAAATGAACAGCAAACCAATCCTAAACCAAGTAGAAGAAAAGAAATAACAAGGATTAAAGCAGAAATAAATGACATAGAGAACAAAAAAACAATAGAGGATAAATATCACCAAAAGTTGGTTCTTTGAGAAGATCAACAAGATTGACAAGCCCCTAGCTAGACTGACAAAATCAAAAAGAGAGAAGACCCATATAAACAAAATAATGAATGAAAAAGATGACATAACTGCAGATCCTGAAGAAATTAAAAAAATTATAAGAGGATACTATGAACAACTGTATGGCAACAAACTGGATAATGTAGAAGAAATGGACAATTTCCTGGAAACATATGAACAACCTAGACTGACCAGAGAAGAAATAGAAGACCTCAACCAACCCATCACAAGCAAAGAGATCCAATCAGACATCAAAAATCTTCCCACAAATAAATGCCCAGGGCCAGATGGCTTCACAGGGGAATTCTACCAAACTTTCCAGAAAGAACTGACACCAATCTTACTCAAACTCTTTCAAAACATTGAAGAAAATGGAACACTACCTAACTCATTTTATGAAGCTAACATCAATCTAATACCAAAACCAGGCAAAGATGCTACAAAAAAGGAAAACTACCAGCCAATCTCCCTAATGAATATAGATGCAAAAATCCTCAACAAAATACTTGCAAATCGAATCCAAAGACACATTAAAAAAATCATACACCATGACCAAGTGGGGTTCATTCCAGGCGTGCAAGGATGGTTCAACATAAGAAAAACAATCAATGTATTACAACACATTAAAAACTCGAAAGGGAAAAATCAATTGATCATCTCAATAGATGCTGAAAAAGCATTTGACAAAATCCAACATCCCTTTTTGATAAAAACACTTCAAAAGCTAGGAACTGAAGGAAACTTCCTCAACATGATAAAGAGCATATATGAAAAACCCACAGCCAGCATAGTACTCAATGGTGAGAGACTGAAAGCCTTCCCTCTAAGATCAGGAACAAGACAAGGATGCCCGCTGTCACCACTGTTATTCAACATTGGGCTGGAAGTGCTAGCCAGCGCAATCCAGCAAGACAAAGAAATAAAAGGCATCCACATTGGAAAAGAAGAAGTAAAACTGTCATTGTTTGCAGATGATATGATCTTATATCTAGAAAACCCAGAGAAATCAACGATACACCTACTAGAGCTAATAAACAAATTTAGCAAAGTAGCGGGATACAAGATTAATGCACATAAGTCAGTAATGTTTCTATATGCTAGAAATGAACAAACTGAAGAGACACTCAAGAAAAAGATACCATTTTCAATAGCAACTAAGAAAATCAAGTACCTAGGAATAAACTTAACCAAAGATGTAAAAGACCTATACAAAGAAAACTACATAACTCTACTAAAAGAAATAGAAGGGGACCTTAAAAGATGGAAAAATATTCCATGTTCATGGATAGGAAGGCTAAATGTCATTAAGATGTCAATTCTACCCAAACTCATCTACAGATTCAATGCAATCCCAATCAAAATTCCAACAACCTACTCTGCAGACTTGGAAAAGCTAGTTATCAAATTTATTTGGAAAGGGAAGATGCCTCGAATTGCTAAAGACACTCTAAAAAAGAAAAATGAAGTGGGAGGACTTACACTCCCTGACTTTGAAGCTTATTATAAAGCCACAGTTGCCAAAACAGCATGGTACTGGCACAAAGATAGACATATAGATCAATGGAATCGAATTGAGAATTCAGAGATAGACCCTCAGATCTATGGCCGACTGATCTTTGATAAGGCCCCCAAAGTCACTGAACTGAGCCATAATGGTCTTTTCAACAAATGGGGCTGGGAGAGTTGGATATCCATATCCAAAAGAATGAAAGAGGACCCCTACCTCACCCCCTACACAAAAATTAACTCAAAATGGACCAAAGATCTCAATATAAAAGAAAGTACCATAAAACTCCTAGAAGATAATGTAGGAAAACATCTTCAAGACCTTGTATTAGGCGGCCACTTCCTAGACTTTACACCCAAAGCACAAGCAACAAAAGAGAAAATAGATAAATGGGAACTCCTCAAGCTTAGAAGTTTCTGCACCTCAAAGGAATTTCTCAAAAAGGTAAAGAGGCAGCCAACTCAATGGGAAAAAATTTTTGGAAACCATGTATCTGACAAAAGGCTGATATCTTGCATATACAAAGAAATCCTACAACTCAATGACAATAGTACAGACAGCCCAATTATAAAATGGGCAAAAGATATGAAAAGACAGTTCTCTGAAGAGGAAATACAAATGGCCAAGAAACACATGAAAAAATGTTCAGCTTCACTAGCTATTAGAGAGATGCAAATTAAGACCACAATGAGATACCATCTAACACCGGTTAGAATGGCTGCCATTAAACAAACAGGAAACTACAAATGCTGGAGGGGATGTGGAGAAATTGGAACTCTTATTCATTGTTGGTGGGACTGTATAATGGTTCAGCCACTCTGGAAGTCAGTCTGGCAGTTCGTTAGAAAACTAGATATAGAGTTACCATTCGATCCAGCGATTGCACTTTTTGGTATATACCCGGAAGATCGGAAAGCAGTGACACGAACAGATATCTGCACGCCAATGTTCATAGCAGCATTATTCACAATTGCCAAGAGATGGAAACAACCCAAATGTCCTTCAACAGATGAATGGATAAATAAAATGTGGTATATACACACGATGGAATACTACGCAGCAGTAAGAAGGAACGATCTGGTGAAACATATGACAACATGGATGAACCTTGAAGACATAATGCTGAGCGAAATAAGCCAGGCACAAAAAGAGAAATATTATATGCTACCACTAATGTGAACTTTGAAAAATGTAAAACAAATGGTTTATAATGTAGAATGTAGGGGAACTAGCAGTAGAGAGCAATTAAGGAAGGGGGAACAATAATCCAAGAAGAACAGATAAGCTATTTAACTTTCTGGGGATGTCCAGGAATGACTATGGTCTGTTAATTTCTGATGGATATAGTAGGAACAAGTTCACAGAAATGTTGGTATATTATGTAACTTTCTTGGGGTAAAGTTGGAACATATTGGAAGTTAAGCAGTTAGGTTAGTTGTCTTTTTCTTACTCCCTTGTTATGGTCTCTTTGAAATGTTCTTTTATTGTATGTTTGTTTCTTTTTAACTTTTTTTTCATACAGTTGATTTAAAAAAGAAGGGAAAGTTTAAAAAAAAAAAAAAAGAGAGAAACAAGGGAAAAAAAAGATGTAGTGCCCCCTTGAGGAGCCTGTGGAGAATGCAGGGGTATTCGCCTACCCCACCTCCATGGTTGCTAACATGACCACAGACATAGGGGACTGGTGGTTTGATGGGTTGAGCCCTCTACCATAAGTTTTACCCTTGGGAAGACGGTTGCTGCAAAGGAGAGGCTAGGCCTCCCTATGGTTGTGCCTAAGAGCCTCCTCCCGAATGCCTCTTTGTTGCTCAGATGTGGCCCTCTCTCTCTGGCTAAGCCAACTTGAAAGGTGAAATCACTGCTCTCCCCCCTACGTGGGATCAGACACCCAGGGGAGTGAATCTCCCTGGCAACATGGAATATGACTCCTGGGGAGGAATGTAGACCCGGCATCGTGGGATGGAGAACATCTTCTTGTCCAAAAGGGGGATGTGAAAGGAAATGAAATAAGCTTCAGTGGCAGAGAGATTCCAAAAGGAGCTGAGAGGTCACTCTGGTGAGCACTCTTATGCACACTTTAGACAACCGTTTTTAGGTTCTAAAGAATTGGGGTAGCTGGTGGTGGATACCTGAAACTATCAAACTACAACCCAGAACCCATGAATCTCGAAGACAGTTGTATAAAAATGTAGCTTATGAGGGGTGACAATGGGATTGGGAAAGCCATAAGGACCACACTCCACTTTGTCTAGTTTATGGATGGATGAGTAGAAAAATAGGGGAAGGAAACAAACAGACAAAGGTACCCGGTGTTCTTTTTTACTTCAATTGCTCTTTTTCACTCTAATTATTATTCTTGTTATTTTTGTGTGTGTGCTAATGAAGGTGTCAGGGATTGATTTAGGTGATGAATGTACAACTATGTAATGGTACTGTAAACAATCGAAAGTACGATTTGTTTTGTATGACTGCGTGGTATGTAAATATATCTCAATAAAATGAAGATAAAAAAATTAGTAGGATACATGTATCAATCAAGATAATAATCAATGTCTGTCATCATTATTATTTATAATAAAACAAAAAAATTTCTTGACCAGGACCAAGGGGCATGTGGCAGAAAATTTTAGGTCAAGTAAGCAGACTTTTTAACAGTTTCAACAGTTGAATGATTGAATAAAATCTCCTTGGAGATATTAAAGCCCAGACTGGATGATTTTCTACAAAAGTAACTTAAGAATCTTGTGGTCAATAATATCTTTAAGAGCTTAACGAACTATGCTGATCCTTTCCTAAGAAATAGCCATACACCTACCTACAAACATAGTTTTGCCTATAATATTAGGGGGTCATCTATCACCCAAATTCCACTTATTAATCATAGATTAAGCACACCTGCTTTACAAAGATTCTTGCATTTGGTAAGGGGCTGGAATAACTGGACTTTGAGATCATCAGAGCTGCAAGAGACCAAATTTTTCACCATACTATATTTCCTCTAAGATGTGCTTCTTTATATGCCCCCCCCATATAAATGCTTCTAAAATTGGGATGAATTTAACAATCAATGGGACATTTAAAGTAGTGAAGTTTTGTTTGTTTTCTGAAGAGCTTTTATTAAATCAATGGTGCAATCTCACAATCAATGGCATGTTTGAAGCAAGTAAACATGTTACAGTATTTATTGGATGCTGTGCTTGACATTGTTACAAATAAAAGTGAAAATCAAGTTCTGCCTTTAAGGAGTTTGTAATCAAACAAAAATCTTGACTAATGTTTGTGAAAGAAGCTAATACCCAACAACACACACTAGCAAGGAATCCTTTGTGAGTTAGGCAATTTCAAAAGAAGGGATATCAGAAAAGGTCAGAGAAAAAAATAAAAGAGGCTTGAGATGGAGTAAGGGTCTGTCAATTGACTCTATAAATGGGATTGGGGGGGTGGTAAACAATTATTAAAAAAAAAAATTGGCGGGAGAGGCGGGGCAAGATGGCAGACTGGTGAGCTGTAGGTTTTGGTTGCTCCTCCAGGAAAGTAGGTAGAGAGCCAGGAACTGCGTGGACTGGACACCACAGAGCAATCTGTCTTTGGGCATACTTCATACAACACTCATGAAAATGTCGAACTGCTAAGATCAGCGAAATCTGTAAGTTTTTGCGGCCAGGGGACCCGTGCCCCTGCCTGCCAGGCTCAGTCCCGTGGGAGGAGGGGCTGCCAGCTCCGGGAAGGAGAAGGGAGAACTGCAGTGGTAGCCCTTCTCTGAAACTCATTCTACTGATTCAAACTCCAACCATAGATAGACTGAGACCAGACACCAGAGAATCTGAGAGCAGCCAGCCCAGCAGAGAGGAGACAGGCATAGAAAAAAAAAAATAACACGAAAAACTCCAAAATAAAAGCAGAGGATTTTTGGAGTTCTGGTGAACACAGAAAGGGGAAGGGCGGAGCTCAGGCCTTGAGGCGCATAAGCAAATCCCAAAGAAAAGCTGATCTCTCTGCCCTGTGGACCTTTCCTTAATGGCCCTGGTTGCTTTGTCTATTAGCATTTCAATAACCCATTAGATCTCTGAGGAGGGCCCTTTTTCTTTTTTTTTAATCCTTTCTTCTTTTTCTAAAACAATTACTCTAAGAAGCCCAATACAGAAAGCTTCAAAGAATTGCAATTTGGGCACGTCAAGTCAAGAGCAGAACTAAGAGAGCTCTGAGACAAAAGGCAATAATCCAGTGGCTGAGAAAATTCACTAAACACCACAACTTCCCAAGAAAAGGGGGGTGTCCGCTCACAGCCACCATCCTGGTGGACAGGAAACACTCCTGCCCATCGCCAGCCCCATAGCCCAGAGCTGCCCTAGACAACCCAGTGTGACAGAAGTGCTTCAAATAACAGGCACACACCACAAAACTGGGCGTGGACATTAGCCTTCCCTGCAACCTCAGCTGATTGTCCCAGAGCTGGGAAGGTGGAGCAGTGTGAATTAACAAAGCCCCATTAAGCCATCATTTGAGCAGACTGGGAGCCTCCCTACACAGCCCAGCAGCCCAGAACTGCCCTGGGGGGACGGCACTCACCTGTGACATAGCACAGTCATCCCTCAACAGAGGACCCGGGGTGCACGGCCTGGAAGAAGGGCCCACTTGCAAGTCTCAGGAGCCATACGCCAATACCAAGGACTTGTGGGTCAGTGGCAGAGACAAACTGTGGCAGGACTGAACTGAAGGATTAGACTATTGCAGCAGCTTTAAAACTCTAGGATCAACAGGGAGATTTGATTGTTAGGGCCACCCCCCTCCCCGACTGCCCAGAAACACGCCCCACATACAGGGCAGGCAACACCAACTACACACACAAGCTTGGTACACCAATTGGGCCCCACAAGACTCACTCCCCCACTCACCAAAAAAAAAGTCTAAGCAGGGGAGAGCTGGCTTGTGGAGAACAGGTGGATCATGGACGCCACCTGCTGGTTAGTTAGAGAAAGTGTACTCCACGAAGCTGTAGATCTGATAAATTAGAGATAAGGACTTCAATAGGTCTACAAACCCTAAAAGAACCCTATCAAGTTCAGCAAATGCCACGAGGACAAAAACAACAGAAAATTATAAAGCATATAAAAAACCAGACGATATGGATAACCCAAGCCCAAGCACCCAAATCAAAAGACCAGAAGAGACACAGCACCTAGAGCAGCTACTCAAAGAACTAAAGATGAACAATGCGACCATAGTACGGGATATGAAGGAAATCAAGAAGACTCTAGAAGAGCATAAAGAAGACATTGCAAGACTAAATAAAAAAATGGATGATCTTATGGAAATTAAAGAAACTGTTGACCAAATTAAAAACATTCTAGACACTCATAGTACAAGACTAGAGGAAGTTGAACAACGAATCAGTGACCTGGAAGATGACAGAATGGAAAATGAAAGCATAAAAGAAAGAATGGGAAAAAAATTGAAAAAATCGAAATGGACCTCAGGGATATGATAGATAATATGAAACGTCCAAATAGAAGACTCATTGGTGTCCCAGAAGGGGAAGAAAAGGGTAAAGGTCTAGGAAGAGTATTCAAAGAAATTGTTGGGGAAAACTTCCCAAATCTTCTAAACAACATAAATACACAAATCATAAATGCTCAGCGAACTCCAAATAAAATAAATCCAAACAAACCCACTCCGAGACATATACTGATCACACTGTCAAACACAGAAGAGAAGGAGCAAGTTCTGAAAGCAGCAAGAGAAAAGCAATTCATCACATACAAAGGAAACAGCATAAGACTAAGTAGTGACTACTCAGCAGCCACCATGGAGGCAAGAAGGCAGTGGCACGATATATTTAGAATTCTGAGTGAGAAAAATTTCCAGCCAAGAATACTTTATCCAGCAAAGCTCTCCTTCAAATTTGAGGGAGAGCTTAAATTTTTCACAGACAAACAAATGCTGAGAGAATTTGCTAACAAGAGACCTGCCCTACTGGAGATACTCAAGGGAGCCCTACAGACAGAGAAACAAAGACAGGACAGAGAGCCTTGGAGAAAGGTTCAGTACTAAAGAGATTCGGTATGGGTACAATAAAGGATATTAATAGAGAGAGGGAAAAATATGGCAAACATAAACCAAAGGATAAGATAGCCGATTCAAGAAATGCCTTCACAGTTTTAACGTTGAATGTAAATGGATTAAACTCCCCAATTAAAAGATATAGATTCGCAGAATGGATCAAAAAAAATGAACCATCAATATGTTGCATACAAGAGACTCATCTTAGACACAGGGACACAAAGAAACTGAAAGTGAAAGGATGGAAAAAAATATTTCATGCAAGCCACAGCCAAAAGAAAGCAGGTGTAGCAAAATTAATCTCAGATAAAATAGACTTCAAATGCAGGGATGTTTTGAGAGACAAAGAAGGCCACTACATAGTAATAAAAGGGGCAATTCAGCAAGAAGAAATAACAATCGTAAATGTCTATGCACCCAATCAAGGTGCCACAAAATACATGAGAGAAACACTGGCAAAGCTAAAGGAAGCAATTGATGTTTCCACAATAATTGTGGGAGACTTCAACACATCACTCTCTCCTATAGATAGATCAACCAGACAGAAGACCAATAAGGAAATTGAAAACCTAAACAATCTGATAAATGAATTAGATTTAACAGACATATACAGGACATTACATCCCAAATCACTAGGATACACATACTTTTCTAGTGCTCATGGAACTTTCTCCAGAATAGATCACATGCTGGGACATAAAACAAGCCTCAATAAATTTAAAAAGATTGAAATTATTCAAAGCACATTCTCTGACCACAATGGAATACAATTAGAAGTCAATAACCATCAGAGACTTAGAAAATTCACAAATACCTGGAGGTTAAACAACACACTCCTAAACAATCAGTGGGTTAAAGAAGAAATAGCAAGAGAAATTGCTAAATATATAGAGACGAATGAAAATGAGAACACAACATACCAAAACCTATGGGAAGCAGCAAAAGCAGTGCTAAGGGGGAAATTTATAGCACTAAATGCATATATTAAAAAGGAAGAAAGAGCCAAAATCAAAGAACTAATGGATCAACTGAAGAAGCTAGAAAATGAACAGCAAACCAATCCTAAACCAAGTAGAAGAAAAGAAATAACAAGGATCAAAGCAGAAATAAATGACATAGAGAACAAAAAAACAATAGAGAGGATAAATATCACCAAAAGTTGGTTCTTTGAGAAGATCAACAAGATTGACAAGCCCCTAGCTAGACTGACAAAATCAAAAAGAGAGAAGACCCATATAAACAAAATAATGAATGAAAAAGGTGACATAACTGCAGATCCTGAAGAAATTAAAAAAATTATAAGAGGATATTATGAACAACTGTATGGCAACAAACTGGATAATGTAGAAGAAATGGACAATTTCCTGGAAACATATGAACAACCTAGACTGACCAGAGAAGAAATAGAAGACTTCAACCAACCCATCACAAGCAAAGAGATCCAATCAGTCATCAAAAATCTTCCCACAAATAAATGCCCAGGGCCAGATGGCTTCACAGGGGAATTCTACCAAACTTTCCAGAAAGAACTGACACCAATCTTACTCAAACTCTTTCAAAACATTGAAAAAAATGGAACACTACCTAACTCATTTTATAAAGCTAACATCAATCTAATACCAAAACCAGGCAAAGATGCTACAAAAAAGGAAAACTACCAGCCAATCTCCCTAATGAATATAAATGCAAAAATCCTCAACAAAATACTTGCAAATCGAATCCAAAGACACATTAAAAAAATCATACACCATGACCAAGTGGGGTTTATTCCAGGCATGCAAGGATGGTTCAACATAAGAAAAACAATCAATGTATTACAACACATTAACAAGTCAAAAGGGAAAAATCAATTGATCATCTCAATAGATGCTGAAAAAGCATTTGACAAAATCCAACATCCCTTTTTGATAAAAACACTTGAAATGTAGGAATTGAAGGAAACTTCCTCAACATGATAAAGAGCATATATGAAAAACCCACAGCCAGCATAGTACTCAATGGTGAGAGACTGAAAGCCTTCCCTCTAAGATCAGGAACAAGACAAGGATGCCCGCTGTCACCACTGTTATTCAACATTGTGCTAGAAGTGCTAGCCAGGGCAATCCAGCAAGACAAAGAAATAAAAGGCATCCAAATTGGAAAAGAAGAAGTAAAACTGTCATTGTTTGCAGATGATATGATCTTATATCTAGAAAACCCTGAGAAATCAATGATACAGCTACTAGAGCTAATAAACAAATTTAGCAAAGTAGCGGGATACAAGATTAATGCACATAAGTCAGTAATGTTTCTATATGCTAGAAATGAACAAACTGAAGAGACACTCAAGAAAAAGATACCATTTTCAATAGCAACTAAAAAAATCAAGTACCTAGGAATAAACTTAACCAAAGATGTAAAAGACTTATACAAAGAAAACTACATAACTCTACTAAAAGAAATAGAAGGGGACCTTAAAAGATGGAAAAATATTCCATGTTCATGGATAGGAAGGCTAAATGTCATTAAGATGTCAATTCTACCCAAACTCATCTACAGATACAATGCAATCCCAATCAAAATTCCAACAACCTACTTTGCAGACTTGGAAAAGCTAGTTATCAAATTTATTTGGAAAGGGAAGATGCCTCGAATTGCTAAAGACACTCTAAAAAAGAAAAACGAAGTGGGAGGACTTACACTCCCTGACTTTGAAGCTTATTATAAAGCCACAGTTGCCAAAACAGCATGGTACTGGCACAAAGATAGACATATAGATCAATGGAATCGAATTGAGAATTCAGAGATAGACCCTCAGATCTATGGCCGACTGATCTTTGATAAGGCCCCCAAAGTCACTGAACTGAGCCATAATGGTCTTTTCAACAAATGGGGCTGGGAGAGTTGGATATCCATATCCAAAAGAATGAAAGAGGACCCCTACCTCACCCCCTACACAAAAATTAACTCAAAATGGACCAAAGATCTCAATATAAAAGAAAGTACCATAAAACTCCTAGAAGATAATGTAGGAAAACATCTTCAAGACCTTGTATTAGGCGGCCACTTCCTAGACTTTACACCCAAAGCACAAGCAACAAAAGAGAAAATAGATAAATGGGAACTCCTCAAGCTTAGAAGTTTCTGCACCTCAAAGGAATTTCTCAAAAAGGTAAAGAGGCAGCCAACTCAATGGGAAAAAATTTTTGGAAACCATGTATCTGACAAAAGACTGATATCTTGCATATACAAAGAAATCCTACAACTCAATGACAATAGTACAGACAGCCCAATTATAAAATGGGCAAAAGGTATGAAAAGACAGTTCTCTGAAGAGGAAATACAAATGGCCAAGAAACACATGAAAAAATGTTCAGCTTCACTAGCTATTAGAGAGATGCAAATTAAGACCACAATGAGATACCATCTAACACCGGTTAGAATGGCTGCCATTAAACAAACAGGAAACTACAAATGCTGGAGGGGATGAGGAGAAATTGGAACTCTTATTCATTGTTGGTGGGACTGTATAATGGTTCAGCCACTCTGGAAGTCAGTCTGGCAGTTCCTTAGAAAACTAGATATAGAGCTACCATTCGATCCAGCGATTGCACTTCTCGGTATATACCTGGAAGATCGGAAAGCAGTGACACGAACAGATATCTGCACGCCAATGTTCATAGCAGCATTATTCACAATTGCCAAGAGATGGAAACAACCCAAATGTCCTTCAACAGATGAATGGATAAATAAAATGTGGTATATACACATGATGGAATACTACGCAGCAGTAAGAAGGAACGATCTCGTGAAACATATGACAACATGGAAGAACCTTGAAGACATAATGCTGAGCGAAATAAGCCAGGCACAAAAAGAGAAATATTATATGCTACCACTAATGTGAACTTTGAAAAATGTAAAACAAATGGTTTATAATGTAGAATGTAGGGGAACTAGCAGTAGAGAGCAATTAAGGAAGGGGGAACAATAATCCAAGAAGAAAAGATAAGCTATTTAACGTTCTGGGGATGCCCAGAAATGACTATGGTCTGTTAATTTCTGATGGATATAGTAGGAACAAGTTCACAGAAATGTTGGTATATTATGTAACTTTCTTGGGGTAAAGTAGGAACATGTTGGAAGTTAAGCAGTTATCTTAGGTTAGTTGTCTTTTTCTTACCCCCTTGTTATGGTCTCTTTGAAATGTTCTTTTACTGTATGTTTGTTTTCTTTTTAACTTTTTTTTTCATACAGTTGATTTAAAAAAGAAGGGAAAGTTAAAAAAAAAAAAAAAGAAAAACAAGGGAAAAAAAAATATGTAGTGCCCCCTTGAGGAGCCTGTGGAGAATGCAGGGGTATTCGCCTACCCCACCTCCATGGTTGCTAACATGATTACAGACATAGGGGACTGGTGGTTTGATGGGTTGAGCCCTCTACCATAAGATTTACCCTTGGGAAGACGGTTGCTGCAAAGGAGAGGCTAGGCCTCCCTATATTTGTGCCTAAGAGTCTCCTCCTGAATGCCTCTTTGTTGCTCAGATGTGGCCCTCTCTCTCTGGCTAAGCCAACTGGAAAGGTGAGATCACTGCCCTCCCCCCTACGTGGGATCAGACACCCAGGGGAGTGAATCTCCCTGGCAACGTGGAATATGACTCCCGGGGAGGAATGTAGACCCGGCATCATGGGACGGAGAACATCTTCTTGACCAAAAGGGGGATGTGAAAGGAAATGAAATAAGCTTCAGTGGCAGAGAGATTCCAAAACGAGCCGAGAGGTCACTCTGGTGGGCACTCTTACGCACACTTTCGACAACCCTTTTTAGTTTCTAAAGAATTGGGGTAGCTGGTGGTGGATACCTGAAACTATCAAACTACAACCCAGAACCCATGAATCTCGAAGACAGTTGTATAAAAATGTAGCTTATGAGGGGTGACAATGGGATTGGGAAAGCCAGAAGGACCAAACTCCACTTTGTCTAGTTTATGGATGGATGTGTAGAAAAGTAGGGGAAGGAAACAAACAGACAAAGGTACCCAGTGTTCTTTTTTACTTCAATTGCTCTTTTTCACTCTAATTATTATTCTTGTTATTTTTGTGTGTGTGCTAATGAAGGTGTCAGGGATTGATTTAGGTGATGAATGTACAACTATGTAATGGTACTGTAAACAATCGAAAGTACAATTTGTTTTGTATGACTGCGTGGTATGTGAATATATCTCAATAAAATGATGATTAAAAAAAAAATTGGCACAATGGTGTGGTGGTGTAGTAGAGACAAATTGGCTTTTAAATTGCCAACAATTTATTTTAGCTATTGGAGGTGAGCTATTAAAATTATCATTGAACTTATGAAAATGAAGGAATGGGGAGGAATGTCAATTATCTTCTTTTACATTCTAGCGTGAAGCTAGAATATGTTCTCCATGCAGATCTGCCCTTTGTTTCAAGAGAGACCACTTTGATAAGTCATTTAGGTATAGGTATTTCTGGAAAGTATCTATCCCTTTTTCTTAGAAAACACTGAAACTGTGATATATTCCAAATGCTTCAGACCAACCATTCTGTATCTGAATATAAAATCTTGGCATGCATGGGGATAGAGTTGTTTCCTTGAAAAGTGTATTACTTTGTTTACTGAGTACCACATTCTTCACTCCTTCCTGTTCCCCTACAGGGAGGAAAATTTGAATCCAGAATGAAAATAGAGAAGCCTGGGATCTCTAATGTGTGGGGGAAAACTGGCCCTGCAACAAGGCTACAGACCAAGGCTCACAGGAAAGAGATGACCATTGAGGGAGCTTCTCAGGGGCAACAGAAATAAGGTATCACAGCAATAACCTCTAATACTCAGTTTCATTTCTCCCCATCTATGTACTGTAAATCCCCCAACCTCCAGTTTTTCAAAAAGTTCTGTTAATGCTACAATATGATATTAGCTTTTACAAACTCAGACAGGGGTCCAAGTCCTTACATGGATCAAAGTAGACCACAGAGTCTGAAGAAATATTTTTAAGCATCAGGATGGCAATGGTGGAGCAGGACACAACAGTGTGTTTATAAGCATTAGCCAGAGAAAGTGTAAGAATTCCCAAAAGAGATCAGAAATACAAGGGAGAGAACTGGACTTTCCACATTCATGAAAGATTGGGTTCATTTGATGCAGGTAGGATACTAAAGGGATGCATGACTCTTTGAAGACCTCTGGGCACAGAGAGAAAGTATATATGCTTGCTGTTTTTTGGGAACAAGGGTCCTTGTGTTATCCTCTAAGTGCTCTATGACTCCCAAAATATTATGAATCATCAAATATAGACATTGAAGGTTGGCAGGAATTTGACAGGTATAAAGAAGAGGTTTTAGAGGAAAATAAGATTTTCTCTAAATACACATTTTAAATATACTAAGGAAAATATTTTGGAATGTCAAGTACATTTTTGTTCATATATTAGATGTAATTAGACTTTACGACATACTCTATTATGATCCTTGAATATCACTGGTTTTGGGTTCCAAAGCTCTCCCAACAAGTCAAGGGATAATGCAGCTGTGCCAGGGAGCCCATTCTTTGAGGAGGGTTACAAAGCCCAGGGCACCTGGCTAATTAAGACCCATTTATCACCTTAGACTTCTACAGCATTAAACCTAGGACACAATGCCAAGCATTAAAAGTGTATATTCATTCTAAGGAAACAATCAGAGATATATACCAAAGTGGATGAAAAAGGATTTTCATCTCAGGTTTATTTATAAGAGTGAAACATAAATAAATAAATAAATAAATAAATAACCTTACTGTCTAATGTACAGGATTCTTTCACTGAATTAAGATGTTATCCATATGATACACTATAATGCAGACATTAAAAATCATGTTGCATCAAAATGTTAATGAGGTTATTATTAATATAATGTTGAGGGAAATTCTGAATGGTAGACTTTTCCTTTTCTTTTGGCTTATCTATTTCTACATGTTCTAAAATGGTCATGGTTTCTTTGCGTAGCAAGCAAAACAATAAAAGTTGTTAAAATCAGGGTAGAAAAGTATATTTGTGTTCATGGTAAAAACATTCACAGTGTATTGCTGAATAAAGAAGGAGGTTATCAAGAGTATTTGCAGGACAATGCCATATAAAATGTAGATATGTATAGAAAAATATTTAAAGGACACGTAGCAAAATATTGATGGTAATTATATTTATTTTATTTTTTTTTAATTTTCCAGATTTTCTGAAATGAGTATGTGTTACTGTCATAAGTTTTGTTTTTTTTTTTAAGTTATCACAAGAAATAGAATTAAAGGGTGGTAAGTTTCATCATCAGGACATTTCTACCTTAATAAGCAGCTCTGTCTAATGATTGGTTATCCATATTTGGCCATCTCTTCTTGCCCTTCGCAATAATTCAGCAAATGTCAGCCATTGTTTGGGGAAACAGCACTTTTATGGCTCACTTAGAGGCCTAATTTTTGGCACTGCAAAATGACCCCTGTGGTGTCTCCACCTGGTACTGTGCTTATATATATATGATGAAAAACACTACTTTGATTCTCCTAATGAGCCTTTAGGTTTTCAGCAATTAAGCAGAATGAAGTTTCTAAATCTGTTAATAGTAACTGTTTCCAGGAACAACATAAGATGAGAATAAGGTGAAAGACTATAGGGACGATAGAGAAAAACAGCAGTTGGCAAAAACAATACTTGGCCGAGTTTGGCAAGTGTCAGCTTGATCAGCATAGAATTTTGAACTGATCCATTTTAATACACAGATGACTAATCTCCAGCATGAAGTGTGGACTCTGCTATTGCTCCAGCCAAGCTCAGGGTCCTTCCCTCTTCCTTTCCTTCACTCTTGCAACTCTATGAACTAGAACAGTCAACTCCTCCTTCTCTTCACTCTTAGAGCCCAACCATTTCTCAAGATCACTCCAGACAGCACTTTACTGTGTCATCAAGGTCCCAGGTGGAAAGAGATGGCACATTCCAACCGGGCAATCTGAAGGGAGTTTAATAAAATACTTTCACTAAGTTGTGGGCAAGGTTTAGGGAAACGACAAGAAATAGTGCAGTACCCCAAGGCTAGGAGCTGCTTGAATGTTTAGGGGTAGATCCAGGTTTTGTGGCATCTGACCTTGATTCACTTACTCACTTTATTTACTTTCTAAGAAAAGGAATACAAAATTGCAAATAAAAAATAAATATACAAATGAAGGTTTTAAAATGAGAAAAACCACAATAACTTTTAAGTTTGAACTGGCAACTACCACAAAGACTACAAAATCCAGAAAAATAACTTGGTTATATTAAGTAATTGCCAGACAAATCTCTATAACTTCCTCCTAACTTTTAACTGCATATTCTTTGATTGCTCCCTTATATGACAACATTGTGGTTCATAAATTGTTATTGGTGATGCCATGTAAATTTTTAGGATTATTGTGGAATTTGGGAAAAACTTTACAAGTCTCTTTTACATGTGCCCTGTATAATTTGGAAACAATTTCCATAGACTAGATTCTGGTCCTGTAAATTTCAAACCTTACCTTTCCTCCATGATCCAGTTATTTCTGTATCAAGCACCATAGGACATGTCACAATTTAACCCCTGGCTGTGCATTTCCCTGGCATGGTGCTAGGTGAACCAGTGGATTATAGGAATATCTCTGGACTTACCAGGAAGCCCCCCCATAACCTATAAGGACTACACTTATACATGGAAGTGATTGTGAGCCTTGTAAATTATATCCCACTAAATCCAAACTAAACCGATCCCTGACTCCAGGTCTCCTTAGTAAGATCCCCCAAATTCCCATGGCCACTCCATGTTACCTGACACAGAGGAAAATGTGACAAAGGAAAGTTGGAGAAAGAAAGAACAGTCTTACTCAATATGAACTGAGATATCTGCATTAGTTTTCTATTGCTGCGTAGCTAGTCACCACATACTGGCAGCATAAAACACCCATTTGTTAGCTCACAGATCTGTAAATCAGAAGAATGGCAGGGAGTGGCTGGGTTCTCTGCTCAGGATATGGCAAAGCTGAAATCAAGGTGTCAGGCTGAGTCCTGGTCTGGAGGTTCTAGGGAGAAATCTTCCAAGTTTAGTTAGGTGGTTGGCAGAGTTTAGTTTCTTGCATTGATAGGACTGAGGTCCTCCTTTCCTTGACTGCTGTCAATGGGGCCTCTCTCACCTTCTTAAAGTTGCGTGCCCGCCTTCTCATGTGGCCCCCTCTGGCCCCTCCTTATTCAAGCTAGCAATGGTTCTTTGAATTCTGCTTGTGCTTCCAATCTCTCTAACTTGCTCTTCTGCTACCAGCTAGAGAAAGCACCCCAAGCTGAAAGGCTCCTGTGATTGTATCAGACTCACCCAGATAATCTCCCCATCTTAAGGTCAATTGTGCCATGGAACACAATATAATCACAGGAGTGATATCTCATCACATTCACAGTTTCTGGGGATTAGGGTGTGGAATCTTGGGGATCATTCCTAGAATCCTGTCTACCACAATATCTTATTTTAGCAAAGTAGTCAAAAATATGTGACCACATGAACACACTGCTAGGATACCTTCCAGGGTTTGGAAGGGGCCTGTGCAAATGTAGGATCCTGAAGTTTAACGCTAGGACCACTTCTGAGCTTTGATGCCTCTACCCTTCAGAGGCAAAGTGAGGGAACTGTTAAACTGGAACCCTGAGAGGGTATCTGCATGGTGAGAGCTGCCTAAAGGGAGCTGAGCTTTAGTAGAGGGATGCAGCCAACCTACAGTGACACAGCATGAAGGAAGCCAAAGGAATAAATATCCCAACCTCATTCTCTTAGGATCTGCTGTTAGTGCCTTCCATTTTCCAAACCCAAATGCAAGCCTGAAAGCATAGGAGTCTATTGATGAAGTCCAGGCATATCAGGCACCCTGGGCATAGAGCAGGGTGGAGAAGTCAGAAAGGGGATGTGGAGAGGCGAAAGGAAGACATCAGTGCACTGATCATTCTCTCTTGCTAGTCCTTCAGTGCTTACTGACTAATACTATGGTGTTGGGTACTCTCTGATACTTTTCTTTCTAGTACTTGAATTATTGTTTAGGTGACAGTGACATCTTCACCCCCAGATCTCAAACTCCATGAGGGAAAAAATTATATCTTTTACTTTACTTCCATGGCCTACAACACAACAGACAATATTCAGGTAAGCAACTTGAGAGTAGGATTTATGCGAGCTCATCTCTGAATTTTTGACTGACACCATGGTTTGTGGCATATGATTAAGGTAACCATATGCTATCTCATCCAAACTGGGACACTTTGGAGAGCAGAAAGGGGTGCTATTTATAATTATGCTAGGTCAAGAAGCACTAACTGCTACTGTCCCAGACAAAATAGTATATATAGTTATCAACACAATGGATATTTGTTAAATATGTAAATTAGTAAATGAATCAAAGTGTAGATGGAAAGTTTTAGTGGACTGTTGCATCATCTCCCTTGTGTCTTCATTGTTGCATTATCTCCCTTGTGTCTTCATGCTCTGTGCTTTCTTCTTGGGTTCTATCCTCTACTTTCTTGACCTCTATTATCACCTGTTCATCTCCATCTCTGACCTCTCTCTGGAGATCTAGAAGAGAATTCCCTAACGTCCAAAACATCTTTAAAATTCAACATGTCCACAACTGAGGGTGTTACCTTTTACACAGTCCTACTCATCCCCTTCTATTTCCTATCTTTGTAAATACCACCGCCACCTCTCAGTCTCCAAAGTGAGTGACATTGTTAATATTTGATACCACCCTACCATACCCCAATAACTCCGATTCAGTAGTTGTCAAGTATTCTAAATTCTTTCTGCTCCATGTAATTTCTTTCTATTCCATTCTCTCCTATCCCACTATCCCTGCTCCATCCAGGTCTCTATCATCTTTCTGTTCTACTTTTTGCTACAGCTTCCTATCTGGTTTCCCACTCCCAATCCCTCACTTTTACAGTCCAGTTTTGACTCTGGCACTGGAATTATCATCCCACAACACAAATGAGATTATGTCACAAAGATTTTTGATGGGTACAGTGCCTATAAAACAAAGTCAAGCCTCTTTAGCTCGGCATTCAAGGTATCCCATAATCTGGCTCAATCCTATTTTAGCAACTTCATCCACCACTATGCTCCCCCAGAAATCCTATTTCACCAGACTTTTTCCAGTATGCATTTATACTTCTGGGCATCTGCAACTGCAAGGGATTCCTAACCTCCTTTTTAGTGGTGCACTGGTAAAATAACTCTGAAAAAAAAAAGAGAAAAAGAAAAAAAAAAGTCCTGCCAAATTCCATGGTATACGTACTCATACTATGGCCAATTTCAAGCTACCAACTGGATGTGGAGTTAGGAAGAGATGCACATATTCAGCTCTTATGAGTCAGCTCCAACATATCCCTACTCCTTTTTTCTGCCTCTAGAAATTCTACACACTTTTCAAGGGTCAGATCCAGTGACTCTGAATTCAAGAATACTCCTACAATTCTACCTATCATCCAAACTCTAGACCATTCAGAATTACTCCTTCCCTTCTCTGCCTTCTCAGAAGATGTGGCTTGGACTGATATTGAAGCACATACCTCATTCTACTTTATAACTTAGAAAGCAGTAAGCTAGCAATTTATCCCATCCAAAATGTACAATGATTTTCTCCCTGATACATTGCATTCTTGTTTTCTCAGGCCAAATTATATATGGCCAACAGCTCTGCTTTCAATTCAGGACGATTTCATTATTTACTATGGCTCTACTATTATTATGTTGTGAAGAAATCTATAAGAACCACATAAATCCATTTGCAATCTTCACTCAAATGAGTCTTCTCTCATTCTTTCATTCTGTTCACGAGTCAAAAGAACATGAGATTCTGTTACACCAACAGAGCCTGGCTTCCAGAATCTTAGGCTCCTAGTGACCCAATAACACAGAATCACAGAAATAAGCAAAATGTTGTCTAAAATCTAGCCCACAGAAATAACTTTTCCCTGAAATTGTATAAACCAGGTGTGCCCGTTTGAAACTGTTATGGATCCCAGAAGAGCTATGATCTTTTAATCCAATCTTGTTGGGTGCAACCTTTTGATTGAGTGTTTCCATGGAGATATGATTCATCCAACTGTGTGTGAGAATTTTATTAAATCATTTCCATGGAGGTGTGGATGCTGCCCATTCAGAGTGGATCTTGATTAGTTCACTGGAGTACTTAACAGAGCTCAAGAGGTGACACAGACCCAGATGCTTGGAGACACTGGAAGATGCAGACAAAAGGACATTTGGAGATGCCAAGCTAAGAGATGAAGCCCAGAGTTTGCCCTGGAGAAGCTAAGAGAAGACCCCCAGATGCTTAGAGAGAGACACCCCAAGAGAACAAAGCAGAGAGCTGAGAGAAGCTAAAGGAGATAGAAGCCCTGGGACAGTCTGGAGAAAGCCATTTTGAAATGCAAACTGGGAGCAAAGGACGAGCAGATGCCAGCCATGTGCCTTCCCAGCTGACAGAGGTGTTCTGGACACCATTGGCCTTTCTTCAGTGAAGGTGTTCTCTTGTTGATGCCTTAGTCTGGACACTCTTATGGTCTTAGAACTGTAAACTTGTAACCTAATAAATCCCCTTTATGAAAGCCAATCCATGACTGGTATTTTGCATAATGGCAGCATTAGTAAACCAGAATACCAGGTCACTTCCCTCATATCTTACATAATCCAAAAAGTATATGTTTGGAGACCAGAAGACCTGAGTTAATTAAAATCCTGACTCTACCACATTCTAGCTGTGTGACTTTGTACGAGTTACTTGATTTCCCTGTGTCTCAATTTCCTCAAGTAGAATAGAAGCAATAGTATCTACCTTATACAATTATTGAATGTATAAAGTAAAGTAAAGTAATGCTTATAAAGTGTGCAGTACAGTAAGTAACAAGGTCTGTAGTAAATTCAGTGGTGGTGATATTAGTAATTATGATAACACTTTTTTCAATCCATAGTCATGAATAAGTGATTCTAATATGAAAAATGTCATTCATTTTTTTGCCTGTCTCTTTTCTGGCAGCAAGTTGCATCCATGAAGCAGGTGTGTATGTTACTTTTGCTACCATGATGAATCTTTAGCATAACTATCTAATCTTTGTGGTTCCTGAACAGGTGATATCTGCAGTTTTTGTCCTTAGTTTTTCCTAAGTACAAATTCAGTGCAGTTCCTATCAAAATTCCAGCAGTCATTTTTGCAGAAATGGAAAAGCTGGCCCTCAAATTCATCTGGAATTGCAAGGTGTTGGGACAATTGGCAAGCCACATGCAAAAGAATGTAAGCAGATACCTACCTCTCACTATATAGAAAAATTAATTCAAAATGGATCCAACAACCTAAACATAAGAGCTAATAATATAAAACTCTTATAAGAAAACATAGGAAAATATCTTCAGGATCTTGTAATAGGCAATGAATTTTCATATTTTATACCCAAATCACAAACAACAAAAGAAAAGATACATAAAATGGATTTCATCAAAATTAAAGACTTTTGTGCTCTTGTATTTTAGCAGGGATGTTGAAGATACTGCTTTTTGGAGAATCTGCCTTTATGCAGACCCAAAGATGAAATATTTCTCTAGTTTTAGTGACTAGGAAAGCTGCTATTTTGTTTGTTTGTTTGTTTTTATGGGCATAATATCTTAACTGATCACTTCTCCCTCCTTGGCCACTGGGAAGTTTGGAGTCAGATTTACAGTGTAAGTCAGCAAATGTACCATATTTCTGGTCTCATTTTCATTTTTCTCCAGTTTCTTCACTTTTCTCTCCATATATTACCCTTGCATGTAACAAAGCAGCAAAGGAAAGAAGAAAGGGAGAGAAGAGAGGGAGGGAGAAAATAAATGAAAATGAAAATGGTAGCAAAAAAAAAGACATGTCTACATGTCTTTCTCATTAGTTTTAAGATATTGTGTCTCATTCAACATGAGGCTGGACACACAGTAGTTGCTCAGTAACAATTGTTAATAATTCCTTTAACCACCCTCTTCCTCTGGGGTCTTCTCTTCCCATGTGTGCTCCTGGTAGAAGGCCCTTAGATTCACATGCCCATCTGAGGTTTCTCAGGAGTGTAACGCTGGTCAAGACTTTGTTGCTGGTTTCTACTAAAGCAGAAAAGACAAACAATTCATTTTTTGAATGTCTCTCACATGCCTGGGTGTGTTTTGTGTCTTTTACATGACACATCATTTAAATTCCACAACCATGTCCTAAGGTGTCTTTCCAAAGATCACTGACATAAGCAATGAAGTAAAAATTTGAACTCAGAACTATCTACCTCCCCCCACTCTTTTTCAGATAATGTTTTAATGGCTTATAATACATAGTGTTTGATATTTAGAAAAAATGCAGAAGCATTAACTCATGGGTGTCTTAAAGGTACCCTCTGCATATGGAAGAAGGAAGATGACAGACCCCATCTGACAGACGAGGAATCTGAGACCCAGAGAAATAAAACTACTCACGCAAGTTCCCAGAGCTCTTTCTTTTACAAAAGGACTTAACAGAGCTCTTCAAGAGGCAAGGAACTTAGTGCTTGGGCACATGGGATTCAGTTTCAGACAGATATGTTTTGAGGCTCATCCTGCACCAATTTATTCATTCAAGAGTATTTATTAACTCCTATGTGCTGGTCCTGGTTCAGGAGGCTGGAACATTGGATCAAAGACATTGAACCCTACTTTAATGGAGGTTACATTCTAGTTTGCGGAGATAAATTATAAGTAAAAAGATAGATGATTAGAATAGGTGATTTCAAATAATGATAGGACTGATGAAAAAAATTAAAGTAAAGTCATGTGACAGAGGGTGCAGGGAGGGGTCTGTTTGGGTAATATGATCAAGTGTTAGGATTGCCTCTCTGAGGAGGTGACAACTCACGTGAACCCTGAATGATGGAAATGGTCAGTCACATGAAAACCTGGAGAAAGCGGGGTTCAAACAGAGACCAGCCCATGCAAAGGCCCTGAAGGGAGAATGAACTTGAATGTTTGAGGAATAGTCTCTTACTGGTTGATTTTCTTGGGCAAATTATTATATTTTTCTGGGCCTCATTTTCTTCATTCCTGGAAATAATAGCACTTTCTTCACAGGAACTAGCATATGGTTAACACTCAGTAAATGCTTGATCAATAAATAACACAGATTCCATTCTTTTTTCATGTCACCCATTGCTTAGGATCATGTCTAAATGGGCCATCCAGGCAATTTTCCATTCCTAGGGTCATCTCTCTCTTCCATAAAAAAATAAATAACTAAAAAAAATTCCAAGTCACATTTGCTTGAGGACCTTACCCAGAGCAGTTGTCCAGGTGCAAAGCTGTGTTCAGCAAGGGCATCTGGGCTCCCCTCCCTGTCCTTGATCTGTCAGCCTGGATTTGCTCCTTGAATATTTGCTAGTTTAACATGCCTCCCTCCAGATGCAAGGCATTAATTCCAAGTGAGCTATCCCCCTACTTCGCCGCCAGTGGTTTTCATTTGCAGAGTGGGGGATGGAAAGACTGAGTGATGGATGGCAGTTCCTTTATAGCCCATCAGCTTCATTCTCAAATCAGACACTGAAAATTACAACACTGGTGCCAAGCCACTGAGCTCAGGGAGAATTAGCTGCCTCTTTTTAAAGCCTGAGATAATACAATCCTCTGGTCAGTATCACATTGCAAAGTCTAAGGAGGACACAATAATCATGATTACAATGCTAATAACAATAGGCAGGATCTGCTGGGCACTTATTCCACAATCCTCACACATTGACAATACCTTTTATCCTATAGCCATTCCACAAAAATTTATTAAGCACTCACTATGATGAGAGTTATATTTTTCAAGAGCAAGACAAACAATAAACGATCAAATAATATGCAATGATTCCAGGTAGTAAGGCTAAGGAGAAAACTCAAAGAGGGAAAGTGATCAGGGGGCACAAAGTGGGAGGGGCAAGTTCAGAGTGGGTGGGTGGTCAAGAAAGGCCTCTGAGGAGAGGATGGGTGAGCAGAGACCTGATCTAAGCTGGCCATTAAGATGTCTGCTGGACAGTGGGCCACAGGGAGTGAGAAGGAACCAGGGGTTCTGTACAGGGATGTGTCTCTCAAGACAAAGCAATAAACCACATTCTTCCACCTGGGATGGGGTAAATCATGAGGTGAGGGGCCACAGTGGAGAGCATTCCTGCTCTGTGTAGCAGGGCTTCTCAAGCTCAGCACCATTGTCATTTTGGGCTGGGTAAGTCTTACTGGTGGACAGTTGTCCTGTGTATTGTAGGATGTTTGGTAGTATCCCTAGCCTCGAACCATTAGATGCTAGTAGTACCCCTCTCCCAGTTGTGACAACCAAAAATGTCTCCAGACATTGTTAATGTCCCATGAGGGGCAAAATTGCCTCCACTGAGAACCACTACCCTATGGAGCACACACCACTGAGGGTCAATCTGTGTGTAGAAGGCTGCTTTATACACAGAGGTGGGCCAAAGAGGTTCTTGTCTTCCTTGGGTGGATGACGCCCTGTAGGAGTTCTGCTGTAGAAAGTAGCTTCACTACTGAAAATGTCAGCTGTCCTAGATCTGCTGGTATCACTATAAAAATGCTTTTGACAGGTAGTTTAACCATGAAGAAAAATGGCCAGAGAGAATATTCTATATAGGAATGAGGGATAGTGGTAAGGGACAGGAGAAACTAGCCCAACCCCTTCACATTTATTAGTTTTTAAATATCATGAGTATCCTATGAACTAAGTAGTAGTAGAGAGTATCCCCATTTTACAGATGAGGAAACTGAGATGAAGTAACCTACCTCATCACATAGATCCTAGGTAGCAGAGCTGGGATCACTCTAAACCAGAACTTTCTGAATCATACCTAAAAATCCCAAACCCTCTACTGCATGACCTCTTCATAATGCATTCCCAATGAGATTTGTGGGATTCTAGACAACTGTCATAAATGTTGTTTTATTTAGTATCATAGTATTACAATGAGATAGGCAAATAAAACAATTTCTCCCCATTTTACAGGTGATAAAACTGAGACCCAGAGAGGTGAAGCAAATTCCCCTTTTCCATAGTTAGACTAGTATACATCTCTCTTAAATCATGGTCTTTTAAACTGATTTGCTGATAGTAGGTGAATTGCAAAATCACTGGGGTAAGGCCATGGTGAAAAGGGACTTGGAGTGTGTATAAGATGGAAGAGGAAAGTTGTGTTCAGGGGCTTGTGTGGACCTCAGTTGCTTTTTGTGGTCTCCCTACAGTAGGAATCTAGAAGCTCTAGCTGGGGAGACAAGAAAGGCACAAGAACCTCAAAAGAATCTCATTTAAAGGTCCTAAAACTATCCCCATCCTCCTCTCCATCCCCAAAACTCACACACACACAAGCATGTAATGATTTATTTTTCCTTCTGAAGGAAAGTGAGTGGGGCTGTGACTCCTAGAAGTCACACTGCATATCTGCAACAAGGGAGAAGAAAATTGAATGTCAGCAAATTCTCTAACCATCTCTGTTAGTTTAGAAACCATGCTTGCTTGCACTCTATGTTTCTATAAACAGCACAAGGAAACCTGTCCAACAGGGTTCCAAATGAGGTAGCATGATGTGATTAGACATTTCCCAAAGATGATGATTTCAGCAGAAAATTTGAGGAAAGTGATACAGCAGATGAGAATACATTCCTGTATCTCCCAAGGGATGGTTGCCTGGTCATGCCAGATAATACTCAACTGCAAGATTATGAGCCACCACTTTGTCATCTGTCCCCAAGGATAATTTCCCCACAGGCCCTGGGGCCCAGTGGATCCTCAGATACATGCTTGTCCTGTGACCCGGGCTGCCTTCTTCTCCTAGAGATCAGAGCCTAGATGTCTGTAAGACATGATATAACTTAAAAAAAAATTAGATCCTTAACTACAAAAACTGGTGCAGAAACTGAAACTCAGGAAGGGAAGTGATTTATTTAAGACATCTCAGCAAACTATCGACAAGCTGAGATTAGAATGAAGGCCTCCTGAACCCCAGACCTGGTCTCCTCTCTCTACTATGTAGTCTCCAGCACATGGACCACCACCACCACCCCCCAGGCATAGCAGGCCTGAAAGAAGGGGGCTCTTATGTATTCCATGCAATGAGGAGTTAGAGCTAGAAAGAGTGTACCCATAGACGCACTTCTCCATCTGCATCTCCTTAACGAGCACATCTCTTGCCCTATGCTTCATTCTTTGCAGATGCTCTCAGCTTTAAGGAATGTAGGGCTGTTTGATCTCCCCAGCAATGCTGTAGACTGCTTGATATCAGGGACCCTAAGTGGGTATACATTTCAAGATATACATCAATGAGGATTTACACAAACCTAATGAAGTTAAATAAGACAATGTGTCCCTCTCTTGCTGGGTCCCTTCCTTAGCTTTGAATCAGAGTTTTGTATCCATTTTCTTAAAGTGGATTCCCAAGATGTATAAGCATAAGAACCTACAAAAGTGGCTCTATATCTGGATATTCATCTCAAAATAATTCATGAGATTTACAATATAGATAAGGATAGCGGGTAACAGGATTTCACTTGCTTCCTTATCAACCTGGCTCATATCACTCAGCCCTTACTGCCCTGTTCTTAGTTTCTTGAATGCATGCATGTGTGTTGTGGGCTGGTTTATCCTCCCCAATAGAATGTATTTTATAAGGGAAGAGACCATGTCTGTCTGTCCTTCTTTGGAATAAAAACAGTGCCTGGAAAATAGGGGTAGGGTGTCTTAATAATTTTTATTAGATGAATATACAAAAAAGGAAAAACTAGCATGCATTGAGGGATTATCAATGGCTTACAAAGTGTGGTCCATGGACAACCGCCAGCAGCAACAGCACTGACAGGACCTTGGACTTGTTAGAGATGCACATTCTCAGGCCCCACCCCCAACCTACTGAATCAGAAACTCTGGGGGTGGAGCCCAGCACTGTGTTTTCAAAGCCCTTCAGAAGATTCTGATGTATGAGAATCTGTTGAGAACTGCCATGATAGATACTGGCATGGCTCTTCATACATTATTCTATAGAGTCCCCCAAGAGAAAGTCTCTGAGGTAGGTATTATTATTATCCCCATTTCATAGATTTGTAGACTGAGACTCAGAAACGTAATTTCACCTAAGATCAATGCACTAAGCAAGTAGCAAAAACAAGATGTGAATGTTGGAACGTCTGACTTCAAACCCCATGTTCTTTCTGCTATGCACATTTCTTCTGGTGGAGGATTCCAGAATAATACTTTATGTGAAATATCTTTGAAGAACAAGTAAAGCACTATATGACTGTGAGACAGTATTATGGATAGCAATAATAATAACCATCCTCATAAGGAATACTTTTTGGCACAGTGCTGTCATGCCCAGTTTTGAGGACAATGGCACCCTGACATGACTTTTCAGAGAGCTAAAAGGTTTAATCCACCTCCCAGAAGAGCCAACATCCTCCCAGTCGGTCACTAGGACACAGGGGAGAGCAGGTATGTGGATATAAGAACTTACACAGCACAGCGGGAATGTGCACACATGTGCATCCCTACCAGGATTGAAATGAAAATAGAAATGGAAAGCAAAACCCCTTCCCTTTGTGCCTGTCATTCCCTGTCACCTGTCATAAATCTTAGACACCAGAGCTCTTTGGGCAAATGAGATTCCCCCAATCCATCACATGTGGCTTTTTGGAACACTGGTCTAACATCTAGCAGCGAATGGTCTGTGACTGCTTTGTGTCATGTACGGGTATTGGCATCAGCCATACCAAGTCTGCGATTGGAGAAAGAACAATACAAAGAAAAGCAGAAAAAGTAAGATAACTGGCTATTTATATCTGCTCTGTCGGAAGTGGTGACAGGTATAATTACTGAGTAGAAATTACAGGGCTGATTCCAGCGGCATTCCTCCCGCTGTTTTCGGGAAGATAAAAGATTGAAAGTGCTCCTGACATCTCTTCAAAGAGTAGATGCTCTGGCATTTGGTTCCATTTATTTCAGATTGATTAAAAGCAATTTTCTGTTGTTCATGGTTGAACCAAGAGGGCATTCCTGGTCCCCTAGATTCACTGACACTTCTTTGAGGGGAAAACCTCTTTTCAATCTCTACTTTCCTCCCAGCAGCCCAATCCCTCTGGTCTCAGAGGACTGTATTCCAAGGCCCTGTCAAGAGGAAAACATGTTACTAAATTATTTGACAGAAAAGTGTTACTGATCTAATGGACTATTTTCCCAGGGGTATTTACATTAAAAACAGGAAAAGAACATAAAGTAAAATCCTATCATATTAAAGTTGGAAAGGGCTTTAAAAATCATATAGCTCAGTGGCTCCCAAAGAGAATCAATTATCGGAACTACCTGAGGTTCCTTTTGATAAAAATCTTCTCTGAGGACCAACCCAGACCTAATGAGTCAGACTAGCCAGGGATCAGGTGCAGGAATTTCTAATGTTATGAAGCTCCCCAGGTCATTTTGATCATTAGGAGGGTTTAGGAACCACTCATCTGGTCCAAACCTCTTAATTTAAAGGTAGAAGAAATCAGCGCAGCAGGGCAGAGACCAGGGTGAAGGGAGTGGGCACTTTCCTTGGGGTCAAAAGTTAAGATTTTGTCAATAAACTCAGTAATCAAGGTAAATCTATCTTAAAGCAATGTTTACAAAAATTAGAATTAATGTTTCAATTCCATGATGAAAAAATACCAAACTTTTAAATAAAGCAGGATCATTAACAGTGCCAAGCCAAGTTGTGAGGAGTTGTTTCTTATTATACATATATTAATTAGAGAAGTTGTAGGTTTACAGAAAAGTCATGTAAAAAATCCAGCATTCCCATATACACCACCTCTCTCTTATTAATACTTTGCTTTAGTAGAGTACCTTTGTTAGAATTGATGAAAAAATATTATAATTGTACTATAACTATAGTCCATAGTTTACAATAGGGATAACTGTGTTGTACAGTCCTATCTTTTCTCTTTTAATTTTTATTCTAGTAACATATATACTACTTAAATTTTCCCCTTTAAACAAATTCATATATTTATAATCAATCAGGTAAGTTACACTCACAGTGTTGTTCTATCCATACCACCATCTTTCCCAACACTTTACAATGGACCCAAATAGAAATTCTGTACAAATTAAGCATCAACTTCCCATTCTCTACCCACAACCCAATCCCTGGTAACCCACTGTGCCAGTTTGGATGTATTATGTCCCCCAAAATACCATTATCTTTGAGGCAGTCTTGTGGGGATGGACATATTAATGTTGTTTAGATTGGAATCCTTTGAGTGTTTCCATGGAGATGTGACTCAATCAACTGTGAGTGAAATGTTTGATTGGATAATTTCCATGGAGGTGTTACCCCGCCCATTCAGGGTGGGTGTTAATTGGATCATTGGAGTCATATAAAGGAGTTCACAGACAGAAGGACCTCAGAGCAGCTAAGAGTGACATTTTGGAGAGCAACTGAGAGTGACGTTTTGAAGAAGAGCTGCAGCTAAGAGAGGACCAATGCTCCAAGAGCAACATTTTGGAGAAAGCCATTTTGAAACGCAACCTGGGAGCAAGCAGACACCAGCCACATGCTTTCCAAGCTAACGGAGGTTTTCCAGGTGCCAATGGCCATCCTTCAGTGAAGATACCCTATTGTTGATGCTTGGACAATTTATGACCTTAATACTATAACTTTGTAACCAACTAAACCTCCTTTATAAAAGCCAATCCATTTCTGGTGTTTTGCAAAATGCAGCATTAGTAAACTGGAACACCTGCTTTCTAGATTCTAACTCCATGAGTTTGCTTGTTCTAATTATATCATATCAGTGAGATCATAAAATAATTGTCCTTTTATGCCTGGTTTGTTTCATTTAATACAATGTCTTCATGGTTCATTCATGTTGTTGCATGAACCAGAACCCTATTCCATTTTAATATGAATAATATTCCATTACATGTATATATCAATTTTGTTTTATCCCTTTATCAGCTGACGGACACTTGGGTTGTTCTATGTTTTGGCAATTTGAAGATTGGTGTTATATGTTTGAGTCCCTGCTTACAATTCTTTTGAGTTTATACCTAGTAGAGGGAATGCTGGGTCATATGGCAATTCTACACTTAGCTTTCTGAGAAACTGCCAACTGTCTTCCACAGCAGCTGCACCATTTTACATTCCTACCAGCAATGAATGAGTGTTTCTATTTCTCCACATCTTCTCCAACACCTGTGATTTTCTGTTTTGTTAATATTGGCCATTTTAGTGAGTGTGAAACATATCTCATTATGGTTTGATTTGCATTTCCCTAATAGCTAGTGATATTGAGCATCTTTTCATGAGATTTTTAGCCATTTGTATATCCTCTTTGGAGAAATGTCTATTCAAATATTTTCCTCATTTTTAAATTGAGCTGTTGATCTTTTTATTGTTGAGTTGTATGATTTCTTATATATTCTGGACCCTTATCAGATATGTGGTTTCCAAATATTTTCTCCCATTGAGTAGGTTGTCTTTTCACTTCCATGACAGTCTTTTGAGCCATAAAAGTTTTTAATTTTGAGGAAGTCCCATCAATCTATTTGGTTGTTGTTGTTGCTTGTGCTCTGGGTGTAAAGTCTAACAAAACATTGCCTAACACAAGATCCTGAAGATGCTTCCCCTATAATTTCTTCTAGGAATTTTATATTCCTGGTTCTTATATTTAGGTCTTTGATTCATTTTGAGTTAGTTTTTGTGTATAGTGTGAGATATACATATAGATATCCAATTCCCCCAGCATCATTTGCTGGTGACTCTTCTTCCCAAATGAGTGGACTCAGCAGCCTTGTCAAAAACCAATTGGCCATAGATGTGATGGTCTATTTCAGAGTTTCCCTTTTGATTCCATTGATCTATATGTTTATCCTTGTACCAGTACCATGCTGTTTTGACCACTGTAACTTTGTAATCAGCTTAAAAGTCAGCAAGTTGTGAGTCCTCCAATTCTCCCCTTCTCCCTCTAGATGTTTTTGGCTATTTGAGGCCCCTCCCCTTCCAAATAAATTTAATAATTGGCTTTTACATTTCTGTATAGTAGGCTATTGGAATTTTGGTTGGGATTGCATTGAATCTGTAAATCATTTGGGGTAGTATTGACATCTTAACCATATTTAGTCTTCCAATCCATGAGCATGGAATATCCTTCCATTTATTTAATTCTTCTTTGACTTCTTTTAGCAATGTGTTGTAGTTTTCTGTGTATAAGTTCTTTGTATCCTTTTTTAAAGTTTTCCTAGATATTTTATTACTTTAGTTGCTATTGTAAATGGAATTTTTTTCTTAATTTCATTCTTAAATTGCTCATTACTAGTATATAGAAACACTACTGATTTCTGAGTGTTGATCTTGTATCCCACAACTTTGCTGAATTCATTTATTGGCTCTAGTCACTTTGATGTAGATTTTGGGGGACTGTCTATATATATTATCATGTCATCTGCAAACAGTGAAAGTTTTACATCTTCCTTTCCAATTTTGATGCCTTATATTTCTTTTTCGTGCTTAATTGTTCCGGCTAGAACTTCCAGGACAATGTTGCACAACAGTGGGCATCTTTTTCTTGTTACAGATCTTAGAAGGAGAGCTTTCAGTCTTTTACTACTGAGTATGATGTTAGCTGTGGTTTTTCAACTATGCCATTTACAATGTCAAAAAAGTTTTCTTCATTTCTTAGCTTTATAAGTGTCTTTATCAAGAAAAGATGCTAGATTTTATCCAATGTCTTTTCTGCATCAATGGAGATGAACATGTGGTTCTTTCCACTTGAATTATTGTGGTGTATTGCATTAATTGATTTTATTGTGTTGAACCACCCTTGCATACCTGGGATAAAACCCACTTGATCTTGGTGTATAATTTTTTTAATATGCTATTGGATACAATGTGCAAGTATTTTGTTGAGGATTTTTGCATTTATATTCTTTAGAGAATTTGGTCTTCAGTTCTCTTCTCTTGCAATATCTTTTTCTGACTCTGGTATTAGAGTGATTTGGCCTCATAAATTGGGTTAGACAGTGTTCCATTCCTGTTCAATTTTTTTTTTTGAAACTGAGTAGGATCATAGTAATTCTTCTTAGAAGTTTGGTAGAATTTGCTTATGAAGCCATCTGATCCTGGGTTTTCTTTTTTGGGGGGTTTTTGATGGTTGATTTAATCTCTTTATTTGCAATTGGTCTGCTGGGGTCTTATATTTCTTCTAGAGTCAGTGTAGATTTTGTGTTTCTAGGAACTGACCCATTTCATCTAGGTTGTCTAATTTGTTGGCATACAGTTGTTCATAGTACCCTCTTATGATACATTTTACTTCTGTGGGTTCAGTAGCAATGTCACCCCTCTCATTTATGATTTTATTTATTTGTATTTTCTTTATTTCTTTGTCAGTCTAGCTAAGGGTTTGTCAATTTTATTGATCTTTTCAAAGAATCAACATTTGGTTTTTGTTAATGCTGTTGTTTTTTTATCCTCTATTTCATTTATTTCTGCCCTAATCTTTGTTATTTCTTTCTTTTTGTCTTCTTTGGGTTTAGTTTTTTGTTGTTGTTGTTCTTTTTCTAGTTCCTCTAAGTGTTAAGTTAGATCTTTGATTTTAGCTCTTTCTTAATTTTTAATGTTAGCAATTAGGGCTATAAATTTCCCTCTGAGCATTGCCTTTACTGCATCCCGTAAGTTTTGATATGTTGTGTTCTCATTTTTATTTGTCTCAAGAATTACTGGTTTCCCTTGTAATTTTTTCTTTGACCCACTGATTGTTTAAGAATGTGTTATTTAACTTTAATATACTTGTGGATTTCCCAGTTCTCTGTCTGTTATTGATTTCCAGCTTCATTCTGTTCTGGTCAGAGAAGATGCTTTGTATAATTTCACTCTTTTTAAATTTATTGCAACTTGTTTTGTGCCCCCAACATATGGTCTATCATGGAGAACAATCCATGTGCACTTGAGAAGAATGTATATCCTGCTGTTTTGGGGTGCAAGGTTCTGTATATGTCTATTAGGTCCAGTTTACTTATCATATCATTCAGTTCTCTTTTCCTTATTGATCTTGTGTTCTGCTTGGGCTCTATGAACTTGGGTCCCTGTGCCCAGATATTGATGGAATTCTAACTCACTGCTGTGAGTGGCTCTATGCTCTTCATCCATAGTAGGAAGTACCCAGGCAGTGCTGCCTCTGCATAACTTCCAAACTGTGCAGGACTGAGTGAGGGGGAGGAGTCCAGACTGGACTTGATTCTCCTCCTTGATTCTGGAGATTATTTTACTTTTTCTTCAATTCAGTGTTTGTGGCATCCTTCTCCAGTCTCTTTTACCTTCCAGAGTTGTAATCAAGTTGTAATTGTCCTTTTATTTGTTGATTTTGAGGGGGCAATTTTCCAGGGGATGTCTTCATCACCCCATTGATGTCTTTGACATTAATTTTTACTTTTAGAAATAGTGCTTTAAGATATTTATGATTACTGAGTTTTCTGACACAACCTTAAATTTCAAGCCCAAGGTGAGGGGCCTCACTCACCTCACCTTATATTGAGGAAAATACTGAAAACTCATGGCTGTGAGGACATATACAATCTGCGTAAGTGATTTTTGGACCTTTGGGGCTATTTGTGTATGTATTTTAAAAAAACAAATTAGTTACCAGCATTTTAAGGTATGGAAATTTCACATTAGAAAATGACATCTAATCTTGAAACTTCTTTTCAATAGCCCCCTTGCTTTTATTACAGCAATGTTGCAGAATGAAGTACACAAAGAAGTAGTGGCAAGATAATGTTTACCCTAATTGATTCATTCACTCAACAGATAGTTAAGGTATGCTTTCAACATTGCAGCTACAAACAGGCAGGACCTCTCTGATGTGTGCCTGAACCCCCTGCCTGCCTCCTTTATCTCTGCTCTTAACCCCACTTACAGGTTCAGTCTTGCCCCAGGCTCTGGTACCAATATATTCAAGTGAGAAAAGTAAAGACATTTAGTGAGGCATTTGAAGATTTAGATCTGTTTCTTTCCTTAATTGACCTTGTGCTTGCAACCTTCCCACTCAGCTTCTGCATTTGTTGGCAGTGAAGATCCTGCTTTGACTCCTTTTCTGGCTGTTGGGTCCTTGCACTGCCTCTAATGCCTGAGACCTTGGGATCTCAGTTACCAGGTGTTCTCATCATATGGAGACTGAAGATTTGGCCCTGGCCCTATAACCTGTTGATAAATATTTATGAAGCACTTTTGGTGTGCAATATACCAATGCCACAACAGTTTACAACACAGATGGAATCACTGCCCTTGTGGAATCTGTAATCTGTTAGAGACTACGGAAAAGGACACATGCCCCTAACCAGAGGATGCTTACTGCATTTTCCAGCAAACTGTGTTGTTAATTTCTTTCAGATGATGCAAATTCAAATCACCCCAGGGGTTTAGCGTGACATAAATAAATGAAGCAGCTCAGTGTAAAATGAAAGGAAGTATTAGAGACTGTGGAGAGAGACTACTTTCTCCATTTGATGGTATTCACATTCATAGTTTTAAAAATACGTGGAGGCTAAGCAAGACACATTTGCTGACTCAATTTCACCTGTGGACCATTAGTTTGCAACCTTGGTATAGAACTTAGCAGGAAGCCAACTTGAAAGGTGAAATCACTGCCCTCCCCCCTACGTGGGATCAGACACCCAGGGAAGTGAATCTCCCTGGCAACGTGGAATATGACTCCCGGGGAGGAATGTAGACCCGGCATCGTGGGATGGAGAACATCTTCTTGACCAAAAGGGGGATGTGAAAGGAAATGAAATAAGCTTCAGTGGCAGAGAGATTCCAAAACGAGCCGAGAGATCACTCTGGTGGGCACTCTTACGCACACTTTAGACAACCCTTTTTAGGTTCTAAAGAATTGGGGTAGCTGGTGGTGGATACCTGAAACTATTAAACTACAACCCAGAACCCATGAATCTCGAAGACAGTTGTATAAAAATGTAGCTTATGAGGGGTGACAATGGGATTGGGAATGCCATAAGGACCAAACTCCACTTTGTCTAGTTTATGGATGGATGTGTAGAAAAGTAGGGGAAGGAAACAAACAGACAAAGGTACCCAGTGTTCTTTTTTACTTCAATTGCTCTTTTTCACTCTAATTATTATTATTGTTATTTTTTTGTGTGTGCTAATGAAGGTGTCAGGGATTGATTTAGGTGATGAATGTACAACTATGTAATGGTACTGTAAACAATCGAAAGTACAATTTGTTTTGTATGACTGCGTGGTATGTGAATATATCTCAATAAAATGATGATAAAAAAAAAAAAAGAACTTAGCAGAGTTCCTTGCTATTAACTTTGGCTATGCTTCTCTCACAGTGGTCTGCTGGTTCTGCCAACTCTCTCCTGTCATATGCTCCCCACAGCCAGCAGCTGGTCTGTCCCCAAGAAATGCATCCCGCTGCAATTTTCTAGTTTGCATTTCCAAGGAGCCCTAGAATTGGCCATGATGAAGTGCCCAGGCTGACCGACAACCAGTCTCCTTTACGGGCAGGTGTCCTTAAACTCTTTTGTGTTTAGGGTCCCTTTGGCAGGACAATGAAGCCTATGGTCCCATTCTCAGAGTAATGTTTTTCACACCAAATTCAAAATACATATGATTACAAAAGAAGTCAAATATATTGAAAGATAGATTTAAAACATTAAAAATAAATTCATATAAATGATATATGTGTTCTTTTATTGATGAATCAACAAGATCAAGCAGCATATATATAGCTACCATAATTTCAGACTAGCACTGAGCATAAAAAAGATTTTATGCTCAACTGTAGAATATGAAAATATATGTGATTTTGACTGGTGACAAAGTCACAGTTACTGCTAATACACCTGTGGCTTGTTGTTTATTTCCACAACTGAAGGAGATCTAAATTGAAGTTAGAGACTGGTAAAACTAAACTGTAATATATTTTCTCTCCAAGTTCATGGAAACCTTGAATTTTATTAGAGGACCTTTTGGGGTCCATGGAAGACAGCCTTTGATCTGGAGCAATACTTGTAAAATGTGGTGCAAGTCCTCTCAGACCTTCAAGGGTGATCAAATACCAAGCACACTGAAAATCTTAACTTTATTTTTCATTGAGTTATTCAGGAAATGATCAATTGGATGTTAAATAATGTTGCTTTGTTAAATAATGCTAGACACAAAATAATTTTCATAAACTGATGGTGGGAGAATAAGTTGCTACAACTTGATCATTTTGCTCTGTGTTTAATAGCCTTGAAAATGAGCAAATATTCTTTGACCCAGCAATTCTTCTAGAATTTATCCTCAGAAACTGATTATAAATGTGTGCAAAGATTGAAGCACAAGGATATTCATGCTCAACTGCATAAAGAAATAATATGCAGCCAATAAAAGATGATGCAGATTCATGCTTATTTATATGAAAAGATGATAAACAGAGTAAAAGCAGTATATGGAGTATAAAACTAATAGCATGTGTATGTATCTGCACAGAAAAAAAACCTTAGATGTACACTGTGTTTAGTGGTGATTTCTGGTGATTTGATTCCCATTTTTTGGCATGTCATATTTTCTGGGTTTTTTTTCCTAAATTGAAAGTGTAAATAAATGGAATAAATGGGAGGGGTAACAGAAATGTGGTCATATTATTGAGTGTTTGTTTACCAGGTTTTGGAATATTATTTCTCGGGGAGAGTTTCTGTATTTACATATTGTTACTTATTCAAAAACTAGGTTCCAATCACTATTTTACCATGCTGAAGGTGCAAAATTGAACAAGAAAAACAGACTGCTTTATCTCATGGAACTTACTTTCTAGTGCAGAAGGCAGATGATAATCTGACCAGCAAATGCATAAATAAAAAAGTACTGGGCAGAGATAAGTGCTATGAAGAAAATAAAACAAGGTGAGGTAATAGGGAATAGATGGGGCAGGGGAGATTTCTCTGTGTTGGAGATACAGGTCTCTCAGTGGAAGCATATTTTAAGTAGAAAATATAAGAAGCAGCAGACTTGCATAGATCTGGACTAGGAAAAAGCATTCCAAGTGAAGGGAAAGGATGATTCGAGGCCCTGGGGTAAGAATGAGCATGGCATGTATGATGAAAAGAGAAATCAGTGTGTTTGGAATGCTGAACATTCTTATTCCCTTCAATCATTCTCACACATCCATCTTCACCTGGGTCAGCTTCAGATGGCCATATCCCTTGTACTGTTTTGCAGCTAGTTGTTTATATGCCACTTACCCCCAGATATCACAAGGGCAAATACAGTTGTACATACTTTCTTCTATACCCTACAGTATCTAGAACCATGCACTCAACATTGTAAAGCTAAGTGAACATTTGAAGACAGCTGTTATGTTGCTTCTGTGTCCTCTCTTTCCCAGTTCATTCAGCCTAGGTCTTTGGGGAAAATTCTACTGAAACTAACCTGACATTTCACTTTGAATGAGACATGAGAATACCAGTGGAAATCTTTAAAGCTTGACACACTGTAGAAGACCCAAAAAGGTAAAGGAGAGCAGTCCAGAAAACATTCTTCTCCCTCAATTCAATTCTTCCCTTTTCCTTGGTTCTACTGGGAATCATATTGGTTTGTTACCTAGCAACACAGAGCTTATTACTTGGTAATTTAAAACCATTTCTCATTTGTCATCATTTGTCTAATCAGATCTGACCACAAATAAAATCTCACACAATCAACTGACTTCTGTTTGTAATTAGAATCCATCTCCATCAGGGACAGGACGTTAATAGTCTGGCATCTTGCATCTGTTGATTTATTTGAACTTTTATTTGTCATTTTCTAATATGCTACCCCTCACCATCTTACATGGTTCAATCTGTCATGATTCCCTTCAGCAAAATTCCATCTTTTGTTGTGAGCTGCTATCAATCCAGGTGTCTTTGGCTGATATTTGTAGGTCATCTCTGCTGATTTATTCTGAGCATGTCACCCATGCAAGGTGACTTCAGTTTGGTAGTATACTTCTTATGTTTAACACAGCTTCTGGCTTCCTTTCTATCATGCCAATTAGCTTTGTCCACTCAAATCAGTGCCATAAACATTTCTTATTATGAATTGTTGTGGACATAAGTTGTCTGTCTTTATGACACTACAACTTCCTTTTTCTGTTAGCAACAACCCCATTCCTTTGGGGATTCCAACCATGAGGTTTTGGTTTAGGCTGCAGACCAGGGTACCCTATGCCTTTTGTTGCAGGAACAGAAGCGAAAAGGAACATTTTTCCAATTATGGTACCCCATATCCTGGTCACAGGGTGGGGTACAGGATGGGCCCATGACCAGTCTTTCAGGAATTGTCCAAGTGAAGTTGACATAGGGGATCCTTTATCCTCTCACTTCTCAAAGATAAAATGATACAAGCCCAGTATTACCTGTGGCCATGTCTCCTGCCATGTCGAGAAATCCCATCTGCAGTACAGAGATTATAGCCAATAGAGAAAAGCAGAGAAGAAAGGCTAAGAGTCAGAGAGAGACAGTCAACTGAAATAGAGATAAAGATAGAAATAGAGAGATAAAATCAGACATGTAAGAAAGAGAGAGAGAATCTGAGCAGGAATAATGTTGATAGTATTTTGAAGCCCTGATTCCTGTCCCTCAGGCTGCAGAGTTGCCCAGATTCCTAGAGCTTTTCCTTTGACTGTATGAGCCATCCCCACATCCTTCCCATAAAGCCCATATTTTCTTTTAGACATATCAAATTAGGTTTCTCTCAATGTAATCCAAGTGTACCATAGAAATATAAACCACTCTTCAGTTTAAAAATTATTTTTGCTTTCATTATCTGATTGGCTCCTCACAACAACCCTTGCATCCTCAAAAAATAGTTAAGAGGAAATGGTGCCTATTGTGAAAATGGGAAACACGTGTGCAAAGAAGATGATTTTTCTTTTTTTTTTTTTTATCATCATTTTATTGAGATATATTCACATACAACGCAGTCATACAAAACAAATTGTACTTTCGATTGTTCACAGTACCATTACATAGTTGTACATTCATCACCTAAATCAATCCCTGACACCTTCATTAGCACACACACAAAAATAACAAGAATAATAATTAGAGTGAAAAAGAGCAATTGAAGTAAAAAAGAACACTGGGTACCTTTGTCTGTTTGTTTGCTTCGCCTACTTTTCTACACAAGAAGATGATTTTTCTATGGTTATGCATCTGACAGGACTTCTGACTTTTAGTCCAGTGTGCTGTACAATATAGCAGTTACATCCTACACCACACCATATCTGCTAAACACAAAGCAGGGTGAGACTAGCTGTGGGAGCTGTAGAGACACATATGGTGCAGTAGCTAGCTTGATCAAGAAAATTATATAATTGGAGAGATAAGATAGGTTCAGATACAACAGCAACAAGAAATGCAAAGATCAGCTTCATATAGGTAGAACTGAAGTGAAGACTATAGCAGTTCTGGGCTGTGGTCATCAGAAAAGAAGGGGTTTGGATAGGCAGGAGAAGGGAGAGGGCATTCCAGGTGCCAGGAACAATGTGAGCAAAACTGTGGAAGTGAGAATAGACATGGTATACTGTGGGAGCACATCTGGCTGGAGGGGAGGGTGCTTATCAATTTTACCTTCTAAATATAGCTTGAATCCATCCATTTCTCCCCTCCTTCACTGCCATCACTTGATCCTTTCATCTCTCACCTGGACTTTATGCAGGACTGCATCCTCTCTTGCATTCCAATTCATTCTCCACACTGCAGCCTGAGTGATCTTTGAAACAGACAAGTCTGATTTGGTCACTCTCCTACTTACAGCTAAGCAACAGCCTCCCATTGCCCTTAAAATGCAGACCTTATCCTTCATGTGGCTCATGGGGCAGACCCCATCACCTCTTCAGCTTCAGCAGACACCCACTGCCCCTGCTCTCCATGTTTCAGCTACATTGACCATCTTCCAGTTGAAACAGCCCATCATGCTTCCTGGCTGCAGCGCTTTTGCATTTCTGGATTTCCTTGCCTGGAATGTTGTTCTCTCTTCCTCTGCTTCTTCCTTCATTCATTTATTCAAAGTGCATAATTGTGTGCATACTTAGCCCCAGAAAGGCAAGTTTAGGATAGTCTTTAAGAACAAAGATTATGGAGTCAGACTTCTGTGTTGAAACCTGGTTCTGAAACCACCTGTGTGACCTTCAGGAAGTTACTCAAATTCTTACCCTCTCCACTTTCTCATGAAGGTACCTACTTCATATGGTTCAGGATTAAGTGAACATATAGTAAAGCACGTATCAATTCCAACATAGAAAGGGCTCTGAGTGTTTGCTAAAACTGCTATTATTACAACTGAATCCTACTCACCTTCAGCGTATTGGGTTGGCAATCATGTCTACAGGGAAGACTTCTCTAAGTCCCTGAACTAGGCTGGGTCCCCTGCTCTATGATCCCACTTGCTTTTTCTTTTCATTGTACTCATCACACCTTAATCCATTTTCCTTGTTACATTATAAATAACAAGAGGCAAGGATTATGTCTGTTTTATTTACCATTTTGTCCAAAGATTCCAGTATAATGTTGGTTCTACACTGGAGTTAAATATACTATTTATTTATGAGAAAGTCAATCAAGGCTAAAATGGTAATTACTGTGAAAAGAAGGAAAAATGAATTTGGACTTCACTGATAAGCAATGGGGTGAATTGCTTTTTTGAGCTTAGAAAATAAAAAAAAACCTTTTATGTTTTTCTGAGTATAATAGAGACAAGGGGAGTATTTGACGTTAGGAAGTTGGATATTCATAGCACCTGCCTCTTTGAAAGTGATCTTTCCAGCCCTTATCACCTGAAACAGCTAGGAGCAGAACATCTTCAGAGATGTTTGTCTCCTCAACCTGAGGACATCTTGAGGCAACCAGTGACTCATGCTAATCAAGAGGTATGACAGTGCCCCACTGATGCCAAGACCTTAAAAGATATTAGAAAAGATATGAAAACTGGGCCAAGGTACGAGGGCCTATGCTCACAGCCAGGGTCAGGAAGATTTTTACATGTCAGAACACAGGAATGAACATCTCACGGCACTCTAAACAATGAAAAAGGGAGGCCTTTAAACAGAACTTGGGGACCATAAATCTCATACAAGAGATCAAACAGGAAGACTCATCACTCCCATGTCCTGCAATCAGGAGGAAACCCATGAAACCTCTGACTTAATTGCAGCCATTTCATGCACGAAATGTTGCCCAGAAAAAAAGATCTTCTTGGTGATAGGAGAGGATCATTATGAACAAATGGGAAAATCCCTTAATTGGAAGGTTAATACATCTGGTGTCTTTCCCCTGGTATGCTGTGTGGCAGTCATTCTTTAGACAATGATTTTTTCAGTGCCCACTCGGCCAGATGTGAGTGCTGAAGATGGAAAAGTGAAGTCACTTCCCCTGGGAAGGTCGTAGTATTGTAGGGGAAATAAGCATGTGTAGTGGGGGAAGCCCAGCTGGGTCCTAAACTATGGCCTCAGCTGGGGTTCAGACAGATCTGGACAGAACTAACAAATTAGTAACTTAAAATCACCAGAATATCTTAATATGAAGTACCGAGAACTCTCCTGAGAGAGAGCAGTTCAAGTAGACAATGAATGACAAAGCCCCAGTCAATGGAGGGGAGTTGACAATTTTTAACACAAGGTACATCCTCCTCCCAACTTCCCTTTCTCATCCAGTGCACCATGGACTCATCATGCCTGAGTCTCTAGGAGGAAGATGTGAGTTAAAACTGAAAGAAGAGCATCTGCTAAAATTCTGTAAGCTATCAATGCAGAAGCAGCATTGCTATCATGCACATGCCACTAACAAGAGTAGAGGCCACCTCTGCCTGTGCTATGGCTTGGTTCATCATACTGAGGACCTCAGATGGTACAGTCCATTGGCACCTGAGGACACCAGAGCACCTAAGATGAGGAACTCAGTGGAGGCTACAGCAGTGAACTGGGATGATGGTTCTAGGCAAAAGGCCTGTGACCAGTGATGTGATGGTAAATGTTTAATAACTGGTTCTCCAATTAAAGGATATGTGTGCATATGTATGCATACATAACTTTATTATAAATTTTACTGAAATAAAGGATGTGTAGCACACAATTTGGAATTAATAATAAAATATGCAATACTCTTTATTCTAAATTCTATCTAGTCAATTGATTCTCATGGAATGCTTTCATTTGGTTTTGTCAAACTCTTGTATTGTACCTTTCTTATGGTTGCAGTTGACAAACGAACGGAGCTCCAATCTGAATATTAGTTGATATTTTCTTTATGCTAATGAGTACAATGAAAGTGAAACAAAGTACTTCATTCATTTGTCATTAACTTTACTGAATTTGGGGAATGGATTTTGAATGCCAGAAGATATTTTCTCAATTTTTGTGTTAGTCTAAATATAATATGGACATGATGCACTTTTAAATACATTCTGCATTATTGACATTTTTTCTATAACTTCCTTAGACAACTGAAAAAATCATGAATCAAGCTCTGCTTTGTGGAGTTTGCCACTTTCCATGGGGAAAGTACTCTCACTGAGGCCAATTTCCAGCTACCAATATGATGTCACTGAAGGGGAACTGGGAGGAAATGTGCAGAAAAACGTTATTATATAGTATAATATAATCACATAGGCATAATCGACATAAGGAACCTCAGGAGCATAAATAATAGTAAAATACAGTAAAATAACTAAGTAGTGATGAGTTTTGAGTATTTATTACCTTCATTTTTAACATACATATTTGTCAGTTTATATTATTCGGTTTTTAATAATAGCTGTGTTTAACAATGGGCTTCAAATTCCTGGAAATCTAACAATTAGCTGCAATACAAGCTGACTGTAGCCAACCACTGCGTTTGGAGATGCGCCATCCAGACTCCCTTTTAAGAGAAGACTCACTGCCTATCTTTAAGGAGTAAGCTTTGTTAAGAGCTCTCAGTGTCTTCTTTGGCTTTCAAGCCAAGGTCATAGTGTTCTCAGGGTGGCCACCAGCCAAAACTGAGCAAATAGAGGTAGAAGGGTCAAACCATTTCTTCCCAATGGGGGACTTCTCTGATAGCAATCTTTTCTCTGGAAGATTGCCAGTCCTTTGGACGGGCAGAATTTTCTCATATTGGCACCACAGTCCAATAAATCCCCCTGCTCTATCTTGCGTCCTCCCTTTTCCTGTCACAGGTGCTACTCCCCAATAAACCTCTTATACTACCAACTCCATCTCACTGTCTGCTTCCCAGAAAACACAACCTACAGTGAGGTACTACAGTCAGAGAGAAAGTAGCTTCATGCAGCCTCTCAGAGAGTCAACACTGCCAAGAAGAGGAGATCACCAAGGAGTCAAAGCCACAGAGGAAGCAGATGATACCCATCAGGTGAAACTCAACCAGACACATCACTTTCATAAGTATAAGTGAGATCCCCCTGGGATCTCTAACAAAGAAATCATGGTAAAATTTTGCAGTGACTGGGATACTTGATGTGACTGTCAGTCCATTCCCAGGTAGAATAGCCAGCCTGGGAAAATGCAGGTAATTATATGCCAATGTGACAAGTGCTTTACTGGAGGTATGAATCAGTGGCTTTCAAAACTGAAAAAGCATCACTAAATTAATAGGGGAGCCAGAGGAGGTGCTATTCTGACTGGATAGGAATTTGATAAGCAGACAATTTACTTGGAGAAGTCAGTGGAGGGGTGGGGGTAGGCTGGAGCTGATGGCAAGATACAGTAACTCATCACCATGATTTGAATTATTCCCAAGAGCAGATACAGGTTTCAGTGAAGCATCTATACATTTTCTTGATCCTACCTTAAAATCAAGAACATGTTTGTGAAACATCTCAGAATGGTGATGGGCTGTGGGTGGGGCAGTCAGAAATGGCAAAAACATAATTAAGCTGCCTCTCATGGCATTCAACCCCATGGCTCTTTATATGGGGTCATTAGAGCTGTTTTATGACTTAATTATAGTGAAAAGCACTCTGAACCAGGAATGTGGAGAATGGTGTTCTAGATCTTGGCCCAAGTTTGTCTTCTCACCCATAACATGGAGTTGATAATCCATACCTCTTTAACTCAGCAGAGCTTTTGTGAGGATCAATTGAGGTAAGAGATGGGGAAGTGCTTCGAAATGATTAAAATAGTATGAGCTTGTATATGCTGCTAAATTTGACATCTCCTTGGGAAAGCCTTAACTGAACCACCCCCCAGTCTCTATCCCCAAGCTTAGAGCAGTTCCCTCTGTTATATTCAGTCTCAGCTCCCTATAGTTTTTCATCATAGCACCTACCACTGTTGGGAATTAAGAAGTTATGTGATTAGTTCATTAATGATAGGCTCTCCTACTAAATCCATTGGGGAGATATCACAACTTTACTAACTTTGTGCCCAGTGCCTAACAAAATACCTGCAGCATTTTCAGGACCCAGTAATATTTGTTGAATGAATAGATTCTCTGTTGTGCCTTTCCACAAAGCTTCATTTCACCCTTTAATCATTGAAATGATGACCCTTCCTTTGAACTATTTGAAAATGAGGCACCATGTCTTTTAATATGAGTATCTTCAATCTCTAGTCCAACGCCTGGCCCATATTAGACACTAATAAATATTTAATTGATAGATAGCTTACATATTACTTCCTGGTACAGCTTTTCAAACATAGCAGAAACTCAATAATTCATTGTAAATACTTTGCTTATACATCTATTTAAATATTTATCCCTCTTACTCAATAAGTATTTTATTAATAATAATAATATTATTATTATTATCATTATTATCCTACTCCCTTTGGAAGGTTAAAGCAGTAGCACTGGTTAGTGGAAAAGTCAAGGGTTTGAGAACCTAAATAGACTTCCATGTATTTGAATATATGTCAGCATTGGAGCCAGAGAAGAGTTACCTAATTCCCTGAGCCTCATAGGTAGAATTGGGATGTTTTGTACATTACCCCAATTAATTAAATAAGATGATGTATGTGAAAGGCATCATAAAGCCTTGTGTGATGGTAGGGTCTCAATAAATGTTAGCTTTTTCTACTGGGATCTTGATTCTCCCTTCACTAAGGTCAGAGCTTCAAGCTTCTCTGTAAAGGCTGAAAGAGGAAGTAAGTGGTTATTCTTCTTTATAGTCCAGTCCCTGGCTATATCTCAAATGATGCTATCCTGGGTCACCTCCCTCACCTCAGTCTTTAGCATGGTGCAGTGGAAAGAACACTGGGCTGAGAGTTACCCATGTTTAGTTCAACTCCTGGCAATGACTAGCTGTACAACCATATGTAGTAAGTCATTCATTCATTAGCCATTGTTTGACATTCTGACACTGTTCACATCTCTTGGAAATATATTAGAGGCAAAAGAGGCAAAATCCCTGTCTGTACAGAACTTACAAATATGCTCTCAGTACACTTGCCCAAAAAAATAAATGTAACAAGTAAATTACATAATATGTTAGACGGTATTGAATGCCATGGAGTAATTAAAAAGTACTGCAGGATAAGGGGGAATAGAGAGTGCTGGGGTAGGGGTGGGGCAGGTAATAGCATTAAATAAATTCCTTTAGGAAGTGAGATTTGAGCAGACTTGAAAGTTGAGGAGTCACTCAGTGAGTATTTGGAAAGAGCAAGGCAGGTAGAAATCAAGGTAAGGGGGAAGCAGCAGGTATTGTGAACTTTAAGGGGTTTTGCTTTTCTCTGTGTGAAATGGCTTCACTGTCCATATCTATATATATGGAAGAGGAACTTAGACTAGATTCTCCCTGGGATCCCTTCCAGCTCTTCAATTAGAAGACTTCCTTACCATTTTGTCTGTGATAATTTTCATGAGAAGATCATGAAACACTAGACAGATGTATGTGGAATGTGTTATGCCACAAACTGCATTCTAACAGATGGGCACAGACAATATCCATATGTGTAATTTTACCTCTTGTCTAAAACTGAGAGGGATAGAGCACAATGGTCCAGGGCTCCAGCCTTGCTCTGGACTTGGACAGGCTGGTGGCTGAATCCCATCCCTGCCACTTCAGTTGGGCAGTGTACTGCTATCGCCTCACCTCAATTTCCTGATCTGTAACGTGAGGGCCACTGTGGTTCCAAACTCGCTGGGTTATTCTGAGTGTTAAATAAGATGATATAACAAGTTCTTAGCACCATATTGGACACACAGGAAACTCTCAAAATTAACTATTTTAAAACATCTTTATAGTAGATATTAACAAATGCTTATGGAATAGAATTTTCAAAGTTCACATATTTAAGATTTGTGTGCTAATTTTACCACTTGTATATTATAAAATGTGCATTTCAGCAAGTGTTTGCTAATGCATATAAAATGCAGGGCATGAGCTTGCGGACGAATAAGACAGAATCTCTGCTTTACAGGGACCTAAGTGGGAGAGACAGATATCCATAAAAGTCACTGGAATTCAAGGCAGACTATTCAAACTATTATAAAAGAGGAATCACACATAATGGCAGACTGGAGAAGGCTAAATTAATGCCAGTTGGAATTATGTATGGGACAGTTTCATGGCGGAGATGAGAGATTTGAGCAGATCAGGAAATATGTCACAACTGCCAGTGGACCAATAATACTATAAATAGCCTTCCTTCCTTTCCAGATTGCACTAGTAAATTTTAAACTCAGTGACTTATAAAATAGTGACAAGTTTGTAGACACCTGACTCATATTGCTCCTGGCAAAAGTGACTTCACAAAAGCAATGCTGAGTCCTAATGGCCACAGTGGTGAAGCTGTATTGAGGAGTTAAATTCAATTCCCATAACTGCCTGCCAGGGAAACAGCAGAGGGAAGTTCTAAAATAATTTTTCAAAAGGAAAAAAAAAAAAAGAAACATCTGTGATTGCACTCAACTCCATGGTCATGTAGGGTATAATTACCTAAGAAAGTTATTTCCAAATGGATCTTTGCCCCCTCACTCTTTTCTTTCCAGATCCACTAATTCAGCTGTTGGACAGCCTGAGGCAAATTGCTCTTCTTGGTAAGTAACTGCACACTTCTATTCCTGCTGGGAAAATATGAGATGCCTGGGAGAGATTTTGTAAAAAAAAAAAACAAAAAAAAAAAAAAAAAAAACTATCAGTTCACACATACATTTTCCAGGAGTTAGTCCAAGGAAAGTGTGGATATTTCTAGGGCTATAACACATTTCACTAATAGAATGTACTGGCTGTTCCCAAAGGAACAAATGGAACTTTTAATATCCTTCCTTGCCACTCCCCTTTGCCTTCTTTTGCTCTCAAGGTGCACGGATAAATGGCCAATGCAACATATTTTAAAACAGGTATAGATTTCTAGACTTTTTGAATTAGGTTGTTCTATTTAAGTAATGGAAGCTCTCGTATGTCTTCTAGAACCAAAAGAATATCCACCACAGCATATACTATAAGAAGCCTGGGCGAACATGGGAAAAATGACCCAGGATGTTTGATGATATAGGGAATTACTATTAACATTTTAGACATGGTGTTGTGGTTATGTTTCTGTTTTTAAAGTTCTTATTATTTATAAATGCATTCAGAAATATTTAAACATAAAATAATTTGATGTTTTGTATTCACTTCAAATAATAAGAGTAGAAGGGGTAGAGTAAGATGAAGCCCTGGCTCTGCATATATGTGATGGATACACAAGGTTCCATATACTCTTTTTAAATTTTATAAATGTTTGAAATTTCCAATATTACTTTCAAAGAACCCCTGTCCTTTGAGAAAGGACTGAAGACACTAAGGGTGTTGAAGACAAAGATTCATGCAGGACAAAAGTGCCTCTGACGTGCTGGATGATGGAGGAGAAACACACGCTGTTCAGCATGGTTTTAAGGGGTGGAATTGGGCCAAATGTGGATATGCTATAGGGGATCACAAGAGGAACATTTCCATAGACCAGAATTTTCCATGGATTGGAAACCCTGCCACATGGAGTCACTGGAAGTCTAGGGAAGGTTACATCTGTGCTGTCCAACACAGTAGTTGGAAATGTGGCTGGTCCAAATAGACATTTTTGCTCTAAGTATAAAACACACACAGTATTTCAAAGGCTTGGCAGGAAGAAAGGAATATAAAATAGCACATTCATAATTTTACACTGATAATATTTTGATTATTTTGGGTTACACAAAAACATATTGAAATAGATTTCACATCTTTCTTTCTCCTTTTTAAAATGTGGCTACTGCAAAATTTTAAATTACATATCTGTCTTGCATTTGTGGATCTCGCTCCATATCTTTTGGACACGGCTGTTTAGCCAACACTCAGTTGGAGGTGGGGGAGGTTAGGCTAGACTTTAAAGGATGCTGAGAATCTAATTTAGGAGACGCCTCTGGGAGTCAAGGACATGGTTCTCAACCAAGGTCTGCTTCTAACTAGCTGTGTCACCTTGAGCAAGTGACTTAATCTCTCTGGACCTCAAATTCCTATCTGAAAAAGATAGACAATCTCTGAGGTATTTCCTATCACTGGTATTTTGGGATTCTGTAAAAGAACTCTGCCCAGGCTGGGGTAAATGTTATTTTTTGTCCTAGAAGACCACAGGCAACTGACTTAGGCAAACACCACTTCAACCAATCATTTCATTGTTGTTTTGATTTTTAAAGCCCATGGGAACAATTTAGGGTTTAAAGACAGACAAAATTTAGTCAGGTTTCTGACCCCTCTGCATCATTATCAGCTTCATTATCATCATTATTAGCTTCATCCCCCAAACAATATTCAAGCTACATTTATTTTGTGTTTTTATTGTGCTAGAAATTTTGATGCATTACATCATTTAATCCTCACAGCCATTTTTTGAGATGGGTGCTATTACTATCCTTTTATAACCAAGGAGGTAACAAGATTCAAATCTGTTTGGGTGACCTTGGTGTGTCATTCAACTTCTCTAGGCCACAGCAAGGTGGCATAATAATACCAATCACCATAGTACACTCAATTGGGGTATAAGCTATAGTGAGGATTAATTGAAATTAAGCATGTGAAATTCCACTAGAGTAACAGATTTATAGTGGGTAGAATTTATATGCTACAATCTTTCCCTTGCTAACCTCTTCCATTATAAGTCTTATATATCATTGAAATCCTGCTCTAATAATATCCTTTTCCACAGAGCTTTGCCCTCTCTCCACATCTGGAATGTAAGCTCTACCCCTCTGAATCAACCTAGCCCTACATCTGATAACTTCTTAACACTGTCATCATTCCAAACTTACCTGAAAGTCACATGCATAAGTGTCATATTCCATATTAAACTATACAGCTCTTTAGTGCAAGCTCTATATCAAAATCATATTATATCCAGTCTAGTATTTGACAAAGCAGATTATTAAGAAATATCTAATGAGTTAATAATGATAACAACCATTTATTGAAAGTTTACTAGGTATCAACCACTACAGGAACTTTAAGCCCTTTACAAACATCTCATTTATGCTTCACAGCTTGAAAGATAGATATGAATTTTACCCATTTTGCAGATAAGGACACTAAGTCTTAAAGGAGTTGGGTAACTGCCTAAGAATACACCAATCTTAAGTGGCAGAGGAAGGATTTGAACTCTGGCCGGCTCTAAATCCCATGACCATAACCATTATAAAGGAAAGACAAATAGATCATGGATGGAGAGATGGAAGGAAGGGTGAATGGATGGATGGATGGATGGACGGATAGATGGATGAAATGAATAGTGGACAGACACATAACTGTATCCTTTGAATCCAAGCTCCTGATATCCTTTCAATTTTGGCGTTCCTTCTGGTTCTTAAAACCTCACCTCTAACCCCTCATCCTCGCATATAACTGGAAAGTTCAGCAGACAGGGAAAAGAGGTACATTTCATCATTTTAAAGACTCATAATGAGCTAAAAGTCCAAGTCAAATCAATTTATTATTCACCAAAGTCCTAGGTCCCTGCCTGTTTTGTTCTACTGAATAAAACATATCTTCTCAAGTGTACAAGCTGCCAGAAGCTGGGAAGAAAAAACAGGTAGCAAGTAATACATATTTACATAATTAGAAAGAAAGAAAAACATTCAAGCAGGTTTCCTTTTTACCATTTATGGTTCTCCAAGTCTCTGGCTTGGGAAAATGTTTACGTAGTGTAGAAAGCATGTGTATTTTTCACCTGATAGCAGGATTTTTATGATTCAGATATATATATATATAATTTTTTATATTATATATATAATTTTTATATTATATATATATCATATATATTATAAATATATAATATATATAATGGAAGAATTATATATATATAATTTTTTTTCATTTGGAATGACAAGCCAAGAATTTAGCAGCTGCCCCACAGCACCCTAAGCTGCCTAACAAAAGGAATTTTCAGTCCCCTGTAAACCCAGGGTTCCTTAGCAAGGTAGCTGAAAGCCACAAGACCATTCATGACAGTGACAAGCAGCCCAGCTGCATCCCTTGCATAGGTTGTAACCAAGCCTTGTGGCTTTGCAAGTGACAGTGATTATAATTTATTACCTACACTGATTCACAGAATGTGGTTCCTTGTACAAACAGGCAGACATTTTTCAATTGTGAAGTATAATGACTAAATTGTTTTGTATAGAAACTGTACTTTTAAAATTAATTGAGGTGGGCATTGCAGATATATGCATTACACATGTACAGATAATACATCCTTTTGAAAAAAGTCCCAGATGGGTTGTATTTAACTTTAAAATTTTGTTTTATTAATGCATTGTCAGGAAAAGAGCTTAAATCAATGACCCTATTCCCACTAAATCCAGAGAATTCAGGCAAAACAGTATCCAGGCTCTTACATTATTTCCCACCTCCTCCCTGAAAGCAATGCCATTTCATTTTCCAGCAGCACCTTTTTGATTCATAATGTCATATTTTAATCCAATCAATGTACATTAGCTACAACTAATGTAAATATCATTGCTACTCTTTCCTCAAACCATTTTTTTTATTTTGCTAAAACTCAGTACAACACGATCTTTCCACCTCAGATTAATAAGTATTGGACAGCTTTTCTATATTTCTTTTTCCTTCTCAGTGGAGTATTACCAAACACAGCTCTAGGACATTTTAGGACTATGGATGAAACAGATTCTTCTTGAATCCTAAGCAAATGCTTGGAACCGCTAACCTTTTCCCTGCTAGGCCCACTTCAATATGACCACTAGAGCTAAGCAGAATTTGTCCTATCCATCCTCACTTTCCAGGTTCCCTGCCTTTGTTCATGTTGTTCCTTACATTCTGAATGCCCTTTCTCCATATCCAAATTCTGCCTGTAATTAAGGGTTAAATTAAGTGCCCCTCTTCCAGGAAGCCTTCCCTGATTCCATGCTTATCTTGTCCTAGTTAGATGGGATTCCTTTAGTCTCTAAATGCTCTAAGAGTTCATATACGTTTCCTTTGGGGCTCTGGGAATAGTTCACCCTGACATCTAGTTGTTGATGTCCTAGTATTATCTCCCATGTAGACTGTAAGTTCCTAGAATATCAGGGCCAATAAACATCACCTTTATATCCTCCATATTAGTTAGCACAATGCCTGCACAAAATAGATGATAATAATTGTCTAGAGAAATGAAGAGAAGAATGAAAATAATTTAAAAAAAAAAAGAAGAGAAGGAGTGAGGAACAGGGGCAAGAGAGGACAAGAGAGGAAAGAAAGAAACAAACAAAAAAAGAGAGTGAGGGAGGGATGGAAGAAAGAGGGAGGAGGGAAGAAAGAATGAAGGAGGAGAAAGTTGGCAGGAGGGCAGGGGAGAGGCCTCAGTGGCTTGGAGGATGGGGTTTGGAGAGCATGGCATTAACAACAACAAAGCTCCTTGGTTACTGACTGCATTGTCTGAGACATCTCAGTTAATGCTACTTTTTCAGGGAAGTAGCTGGAGCCCTAGGAGAACCTGTTGACCTAATCTCAATTTTCGGCCTTCAGGATATGATGAGAGCAGTGGCTCTCAAAATTCAGTGTGCAAAAGAATTACCTGGGGAACTTAATAAAATATTGATTCTCTGCAACTGGATTCCCTTCCTTGCATAGCTCCCAAGAGAATCAAATTAAGCAGGGCTAGTTAAAGAGTGCCAGAGTTCTGCGTCTGTAACAGCATCCAAGATAATTTTGAAGGAGTTTGGGGATCATGTTTTGTGGAACACTGACATAGGAATAGAACCAGGTTCTGCTCACCTGGAGTTACACTCTTCATTGGATGCCCCTTTTCACTACCTTATCCAGGTGATGTGTCACCTAATTCCACCTGCAGCAATCAGCTGAGCTCTGCTGGGAGTTTATCCTGAACCTCAGAACCCAGAAAATGTCTCTAGATTAGGCTTGGCTTTTTGTTTGCTATGGCATTGTTGTTGTTGTTGTTGTTATCCTAGAATTTGATCCCTTGTCTAGACTAGGGCCTTCACCTCTTCTTAGATACTCGCTGGCATGGTTGATGTGCTGATTCCTGGCTTCTTTAGATCAGCTTGAATATGCTTGCTTCCTCCTCTGCTCTTTGCCATCATTTACATCAAAGATATTTGAACACAAACAGACCTTCCTGACCCCACCTTACTGTCTAGTCCAAATTTATATCCGTCTCATCTGAACATATCCATGTTCCAGTGCTGACAGGTGGAAATCATGGCCGCCTTACTCTTGTACTGTCATAAATGATAGGACAGGATGATTAGTTATGATATAACAGACCACTGGACTCTTTATCAAGAGCCTGGGTTCAAATCATGATTCTGTGCATAGTCCATAAGATCATAACAAAATTTCCCCTCAAGGTATACATTCATTATGCATGTCATGCAAAATTTGCAAGTTATGCAAAAATTGTAAAATATAGGGCTTCAAATCACATAGACCTGGATTCAGATCTCAGATCTACAACTTACCGCCTGTATGAAAGGGGCACATTTATGCTTGAAGTTTCAGTTTTGTTATCTATAGAATGAGGCTAATATGCCTACACCTGCCTCAAGTAGTTGTAAGGAACTAAAGTAGATAATAAGTGCAAAGAGATAAGCACAGTGCTTGGCACAGGGTGAGCTCTATATAAACGGGGGTGATTGTGATCAATGATATAACAATGCTATTGCTGCTATCATCATCATCACCATCATCATCAGTTTCATTTACCATATTTTTTCAGTGAATATGGATGTTCTTACTATGCTTAATTATTTATTGGGTCCTAGGCAGAATGTCAGTTCCTGGGACTCTGACGAGAGACAAGAATGATCCTGAATCCTGTCCTTGGGCATTCACAGTGTAAGGTCAAAGATGTTTGGGTAAACAGACCATTACATCCAGTGGGCTGAATGGTAAAATGGAGAGGTAAATATACCGTATAAGCAGAAAGTGGGGGACACTTGAGTGGAGGGGCACTGGACAGTAGATTTCACAGATGAAACAGTATTTCACTCAACCATGAAGCCTCACATGAAACCTATGATTATCATGAGGCAACTTGTTAGAGTCACTTAAACCCCAGTTCCTACCAAGGATTGCACTGGCTCCATATTTAAATTCAGTGTTCTCTGTACTCAAGGCAGGGCTCTGTGGTCCAAAATTGCCCATGCAATTGTTCTAGTTCTGTCTGCATTGCCCAAGGGTGCCCTTTAAGCTACTCTAGTTGTAGGCTGTGTTGAGTAATTCTTTGCTATAACAGAGTAGATGTCTTCTATTTGTCCCTGCTCTGTAAACAACACATTCAGAATAGGCATACAGCTGCTGATCATACTCTGTTTGCCCTTAACTTGCCCATCTAGGGCCAAAATTTTGCCAAAGTAGAAATAAGCACTTTGCTACAGTTCCCTCTTGGGACTATCACTTGCTATATTAAAATAAATATATATTATATATACACATATATGTATATATGTATATATATGCATTAAAATCACTGCATGTTTTAAATGATTAAAAACAACATTTATTATTTGAATGCTTGCTGTGCTCTAGGCACTATGCTGTAGTCATTATATTCATTATCTTATTTAATCCTTCCAGAACCCTGCAAGGGAAAAGGTATCCACAGGTACAAAAAAACTGAGACCAAACTGAGTTAGGTAACTCCTCCAATGTCACAGAGATGGTATATATAAAATTGAGCATTTGATTCCAGATTTATTAAATTCTAAATTCATCCTCGGAAGCTCTATGCTGTTCTAGTGTCATGTTTATCATCTCCAGTTAAGCAATTGGACCAAACACGTTGGCAACTGATTATTTTGAAAGTTGAACTCAATGCTGCATGTTGAAATGCCCATCTCTTAACAGAGGTAAGCCAGTTCTGGTCAGTAACAATTATTACCACATTTTTGTCTGCATAAATGCAAGCTTGTTTTCTTTTCATTCAAACCAGAGTAACTATTTAGATACACCATTTAAGGCTGGATTTCTGCTGCTAAACATCTTTCTAGACATCTGCAACTAAGTTTTCATCCTCTGCGGCTATGCAGGTTAGCTCCACAAGAATCTGGATTAGTTTTTCTTTGCAGGCACCAAAGAGAAAAGGCAACCTAAATAATATTCAAAGAAGAAAAAGAAAATGGCTTATATTTTCACAGTTGAAATACGGAGTAGCCCAGAGGATGTGAATATAATTTATTTCAGAGACATAATTACAATAAATTCTGCAACTCAACTGAGCTCAATTGAAACCTCTTTTCTGAGGCATAGTGAACAAGAAGACTGTGGGAAAAGCTACCCACAAAGCCATGTGGTGCTTGAAAAGGGGTATCTTATAAGGCCTGAGCAATCTTTCCCTCCTTTTCTATTCTAGGTCCTTTTATTTTGTGAGAGCAGAGAGGAGAGTTCAGCAGGGCTCTACCGAAGTGGTCCAGAGATTTTTCCTCTCTTGAGAAGTGGTATTGAATTTCCCACCCTAGTCTTCCCTCTGAGTGCTTTGGCTAGGTGAAGAAGTTTATTTTAGGAAATCATATGTTTTCTAGAAGTAGTCCATCAGCTTAAGAAAAATACCAACTGTTGGTATGGATTTGGCCCAAGAGATACTCTTACTTGTGTCTCTCTGGGGCAGCCAACTCCCTGTTTATTCCAGGGAAGCTGCACTATCTGGGAGAACAAAGCAAGAATTTCCAATAGATTGGACTTTTTCTTTTCAGTTTTAATAAAACAGCTGAATTTTAGCTGGACACTTGCTTTATTGAGAAATCATAGTTTAGAAGAAACCGTTATTTCTTTAATCAATTACTCATTGAATCATAAAGTGTTGAAATTTGTAGGGAACTTAAAGAAGTGAAACCAGGGGATTTTAACTTGGGTGTCCATAGAGCTATATGTTAAACAGTGAATAAGCCTCAGTGACCTCATGAATAAACAGAGATTATGTACAAGACTCATTTATGCTCATGTGTAAATATTGGTCACATTAGTTTTTCCCCCGGGGAAGAAAGGAAAAAACTTTCATCAGAGTTTTTAAAGGCCTCAAAATGTTTAAGAACTACTGGTTTAAAGAAATATTTATTTATATGTAAGCAAACTGATGCCCAGGGAGGGCAAGTGACTTGCCTAGGTCTGTTCCGATGTATGGGATGGCTGAGAGTAGGTTTGTGATTACTGTTGCCCCTCAGAAATGATATTTGTCCCAAGATCACATGGCCAGAGAGAAGCAGAATTGCTAGACTCTGGGTCTTCTGATTCCTAATCCAGTGCTAGTATACTGCTTCTAAGCTACCAACAATGATGGAAACTTTTTTCTTGTCATCTTTTGACTTGCAGCCTATAATGGGTATGAGGAAAAAAACACATGAAATATATTCCTCAAGGGCAGGAGGTTTATCACATTGAGTGCACTTATATCTGAAATAAACAGAACTAGGCAAATGAGTGCCAGGTTGTAAGATTTGGAATCTTTTGAATCTTTTGGAATCTTCTGAGTTCCCCCAAAAGAAGACCTGAGAGAAGCACTTGGATGTGAAGAACTTAATTTGACAGTGATCCCAGGAAGCACATTGAGAGAGTAAGGGAAGATAAAGGGTAAAATCCATAATCAATGTGTTAATTAGAGATAAATAGGGCCTGTGGACAAATAGAGAATGAAGTTGGAGAACTCTTGGAAAGTGTGTGCATCATGGCTCAAGGTTATCCCACCAGAGGGCAAAGGAAACTGGGGTACTTATCCTGTATCTCATTAGCTGAGGGCTTTTCTTGGCCAGAAAACAACTTCAGTCAGGAAATATAGGACTCACACATCAGAATTGTCTACCAATAACCCCCAAATTAGACCAAGAGGATATGGTCAGGATATCCCAACATCTGCTAAAAGGTGTTTTAAGAGTTAAGTAAAAAAAAGTTTATCTGTGGACTTAAGTATTGTTTTATCATAGAATTTTAGGAATAAATTGGATCCCAGAAGTCATCTGCCACTATAACCCTGACTTTTCCAACTCATGCAAAGTTAAAATCCCCTCTTTAATATCACTTGAAAGTAGCAATCAGGTCTCTGGTTATTGTCCTCAATATTAAGGAATATTACCTGTAGATATAGATTTTTTACTTTGGAATCATCCCTGTACATTACTGATTTCATTTATATGGAGTTAGAATATACCAGAATCTTCCACTGGTGATCCAATTTCTCTTCTGCATCTATATGAAATATATTCAAGGTCTCTTGCAAATGATGGCCCGTGGTAGTCTGCTTCCAAGAAGGCTCCTGATGTTCTCTGCCTCCCGGTCATTGTGTCTTGTGTAGTCTCTTCCCACCCTAAACAGGACTGACTTATGTAACCAACAGAATATTACAGAAATGACAGAATGTGACTTCCATTACTGTTCTGTCTTGCTTTCTTGGATCACTCACTCTGAGTGGGGAGTTTCTTCAGTGTTGTGAGGGCACTCAAGTCCTGTGGAGAGGTCTATGTGGCAAAGAACTGGGTCCTCCCACCAGTAGCCAATTAAGTGAGATATCTTGGAAGTGGATCCTCCACTGCCAGCCACGTCTTTAGATAACCACAGCTGCAGCCAACAATTTTGATGGTAACCGTGAAGACTCTCAGCCAAAAACACCCAGCGATGCTGTTCCCAGTTTCCTGACACCCAGAAACTGTGTGAGGTAATACATATTGTTTTAAGCCACTCAGTGGCTATTGTGGGATAATTTGTTACACAGCAATAAATAGCTAATACTTAGCCTTTTTGGTGTTTAAAAGCTGCTCCCAATCTTCTATTCTAATTAAATATCCCCCTTTATTTTCAAAGTTCCTTGGTGTGGCCTGGTTTTCTGATTTTGTACTATATTTCAGGGCCATTCCTGTATGTCAGTATTCCATATACTGTCAATCTGTATTAGTTAAATCTCCTTGTTGAAAGTGACAGAAACCTAAATTCAGTCAGTTTATGCATAAAAAGAGGGGATATGTTGTTTCATGGAATCAAATTCCCAAAAGGGAATAGGAGGATTTGGCCTTAGAGACAGTTGCAGCCAGGCTCTTGAGCACCACATGGGTTTTTACCCTTTTCTGCCTTTATTCTGGGTTTTGGCTTTATTTTCAAATCTTCTATCTGATAAAATCTTAATAATTTGTATTAAGTGGCTTTCATACTCTGAGCTGTGTGACGAGAAACTAAAGAAAGTTTTTCTCTGCCAGACAGTCCCAGTTGAAAAAAAAAAATCTCAGGGAAAAATTGCAATTGGTCTGACTTAGGTCATGTTCCTAGCACCAGATCACTGTGACGGTGACAATTTACCATGCCCAGGAGGCCCATGTGTGCACTCCTGTGGCCAAGGGCACATTGGGTGGAGGCTTATGAGAGTGTGGGGTGAGCACGTAACTCCAAAATGAAGGTGTCCTTGTGGGCAAAGGAAACAATAAATAACTCCTGCTGTCTTAACTGGATGCGATGCCTCTTTTGGGTTTGGGCCAGGGTGAAATGGGAAGAGATTATTTCTCAGGTGTCAGATTAGTTCATTTTGTATAATACATATGATAAGTTGATGGAGGATAAGATCTTAGATCAAAAGGGAAGTATCAAGAGCACAGTGGGTAGAAGACAATGAAAAAATCCATACGTATAGAGAATGATCACTTGGCATAAGGGACAGAAGTCCCATACAAAAGAAGAAATGTTGGTGAGGTGACCACTTGGACTTCCAGGACCAGGATATAGGCAATCAATGCTCATGGCCATGGCTTCTCAGTCACAATGTTGTGACACACTGGGTTCAGAGTCCTCTGTAAGATAGCCTGTGACGTCCTTCTCAAGGAATTTTTCGCTGCCAACAGGTAAGATGCCAAATGATTTCCTTTTGTATTGCACCAAACCTTCTGGTTAGTATTTACCCCAAGAGGTGTCATAGCCTAATGGTTAGGAAGATATCCACCTGAGCAGACAGCCTGGATTTTAAACTTGAATTTGCTATTTATTAGCTGTGTGACCTTGGATAAGTTCTTTTACCTCTCCGTACCCAATTGTACCTCATTATTGAAGGTGGAAAAACAATAATAATAATCTTATAATAATAATACTTCATAAGGATGCTACAAATTAAATGAGCTAATATATGGGAAGTTCTTACAACAGTATGTGGCATGGAGTAAGTGCAATATAGATGTTAGCAATTACCATTACTATTATCTCCATCATTGTTTTTGAGTTGGGAGGGGTATTGTACTTAAATCTTCTTCATGGAAATTTGTGTCACCCATTTGAATATCATCTGCCCCATATGTTAAGGAAGAAGAAACTTGAAATGTGTTGTTCTAAGCAATCAGTGTACTTGATCAAATGTCTAGCAAGAGAGTGACAAGACAAGTGAATTGGAATAATTTGTGGGGTATTTTAGCTGGACTTAGAGACCTCTTGGAAGACTGCAGCACCCATTGTTATGTGTTAAAGTCTGTGCTGATTGCATATGATCTATCTTCAGATAATACAAGAGCAAATATATACCAATGCACACCCATAAAAAATGAGCATTCATTTGTGGATTGTTGGTTTTCCAAATTGCAGTAGCAAAAATTTAAACCATATTTAGGAACCGACAAATCCATCATAAAAGCTAATCTTTCCTAATGCCCATTTTTATCCAAGTACAGTGCATAATTAAATGCTAGCACTGAGAAGCACTGTATTTAGAAAAGAACAAGGCAAGATCATCGACCACAGCTATTTATATACTCCTCCAGCTCAAATATTTCAGACTTCACAGGCTTGCTACTGACAATGCTTATTTTTTAAACCTTTTATAAAACACTCTAAAAATCATATTTTTGAAGGATATGGCAGTTAGATCATTAGGTCATATAATCACAAAGCTTTAAAAACTGACAGATGCTTAAAGATCAATTAGTACACCTATCTGAAACTATGTTTACTGAATATTCTTGAGATATATGCTCCAAGTCATAGAATGTCTTCAGAAGCAATAACACTGGCATGTGTGCCAACACTATCCCATGGTGGTCATCAATAATTCGTTGCCCAGCCGGAACCAAGCCTCAGAATCCTTTTCGACACAGTGGTCCAGGTAGCCACTTCAAATCAATTAGAATTAGAATGATAAATTGTACCTATTACCAAGCTCTGATGATGGCTGGGCCGATACCCAATTTCCATAATAATCTGATGATACTACTCACCTTCTTTGTCTGCTATAAAGTATTTGATCCAGATTTTTCTATCTTCACACTGTTCTGTTGGCTGTTCCATGAAAAATCAGTCCATCTCAATGAATACGTTAGTGAAATACCTTTTCCGGAGCTGGTCAGTGGAAGCTCACATGATGCAAGTTATTATTTTTTAAATGAGACACAATTCACATACTATACAATTCTTCTTTTAAAGTACACAATTTAGTGGTATTTAACATAATCACAAAATTGTGCAATATCACCATTATCTAATTCCAGAACATTTTCATCACTCCAAAAAGAAACCACATACCCTTTAGCATTAACTCCCCATTTCCCCTCTCCTGGCCCTGGAACCATTAATCTATTTTCTCTAGGGATTTGCCTATTCTGGACATTTCATGTAAATGGAATCACACAATATGTGGCCTTTTGTGTCTAGCATTTTTCACTTAACATAATGTTTTCAAGGTTTATACATACTGTAGCAAATATCAGTACATAAAAAAGCAAACTTTTTATGGATGAATAATATTCCATTATATGGATATGCCATGGGATAGCCTTACAATGGAATATTATTTTGTTATATTCTTCAAACAGTTGGATGGACATTTAATTTGTTTCCATTTTCGGCTGTTACAAATAATGATGCTATGAACATGCATGTACAAGTTTTGGGTGGACATATGTTTTCAATTCTCTAGGTTATATACCTAGGCATGGAATTGCCAATCATATGGTAACTCTATGTGTAACTTTTTGAGGAGCTACCAAACTGTTTTCCAAAGTGTCTACCAGCAATGTATGAGGGTTTCAATTTCTTCACATCCTTGCCAACACTTGTTATATTCTGTCCTTTTGATTGTAGTCATTCAGGTGGATATGAAATGGTATCTCATTGTGGTTTTGATTTGCATTTCCCTCATGATGAATGATAATCGTATTTGTATTTGCTTATTGGCCATTGGCATATCTTCTTTGTAGATCTATCTATTCAAATCCTTTGCCCATTTTAAATTGGGTTATTTGTCTTTTTATTGGCAACATGTAAGAGTTCCTTGTATCTTCTGATTACTAGATCCTTCTCTGATGTATGATTTGCAACAGCTTTTTCTGCCCTCTTGTGTATTGCCTTTTCACTTATTAGAAATCCAATTTAACTATGTTTTCTTCTGTTGCTTGTGCTTTTGTTATAATATCTAAGAAACCATTGCCTAATAAGGTCACAAGGATTTACTCCTATGTTTCCATCTAAGCATTTTATAGATTTGGCTCTTACATTTATGTCTTTGAACTATTTTGAAGTAAGTGAACACTACTTTTGCTGCATCACATACATTTTGATATATTGTGTTTTCATGTATATTCATCTCAAAGCATTTTATGATTTCCCTTGTGATTTCATGTTTGGAACATTGGTTATTTAGGAGTGTGTAATTTAATTTCCACATATTTTTGAACTTACAAAGTTTTATTCTGCTATTGATTTCATATTGCATTTTATTGTGGTCAGAGAACATAGGATGTTAGTATGATTTCCATCATTTAAAATTTATTGAAAATTGTTTTGTGGCCTAAGATATGGTCTATCTTGGAGAATGTTTTATGTGTACTTGAGAACAATGTGTACACTACTGCTGTTGAGTGGAGTATTCTAGAGATATCTGCTAGGTATAGTTGGGTTCTTGGGTTCAAATCTCCTAATTCCTTGTTCATCATCTGTCTGCTTGTTCTATCAACTATTGAAAATATGGTATTGAAGTTTCCAACTATTCTTGTTGAATTATTTATTCTCCCTTCAATTCGATCAGATTTTGAGGCATATATTTTGGGTTCTGTTATTGGATACATGTATATTTATAACTGATAGATCTTTTTGATAGATTGATCTATTTATCATTATTAAATGTCCATTTTTATCTCTAGTAACAAGTTTTGTCTTAATATCTACTTGGTCTGATATTAGTGTAGCCACTCCCTTTATTTTTGGTTACTATTTGCATGGTATATTTTTTCCATCCTTTAACTTTCAGCTGTTTTTTTTTTTTTTTTTTTTTTTAAAGTTATTTTCTTAATGGTTGCCGGGGGCATCACAATTAACATTGGTCTTAGTTTTCTAGGGCTGCTGTAACAAAGTGCCACCAATTGTGTGGTTTAAATGAACAGAAATTTATTGCCTCATAGTTCTGGAGGCTAGCAACTAAAAATCATGGTTCATAGGGAAAAATCTGTTACATGCCTCCTCTAGCTTCTGGTGTTTTGCTGGCAATCCATGGAGTTCCCTTCTCTGTCTCTTTGTCTTTGTTCAATTCACTCTTCTTATAAGGGCAATAGTCATTGGAGCAAGGACTCACTGTACTATAGCATGGCTTCATTTCAACTTGCCTAATTCCATCTGTAATGACTGTTTCCAAACAGATCATGTTCTGAGGTACTGGAGATTAAGACTTTAACATACATTTTTGGGGGATGCAATTCAATCCATAACAACATCTTAACATATAACACTAGTTTAAATGACTACTGATTAATTTCAATAGTATATAAAAGCTTTGCTCTTTTTTAGCTCCATTCCCTCACTCCTCTTTTCTCCTGTTTTCATCATAACCATCACATTTTTATACATTTTATGCCCATTAATACAGATTTATAATCATTGTTTTCACAGTTGTCTCTTAAACCATATAGGAAAAGAAAAGGATTAAAACTAAAAGTACATTTATGCTATCGTTTATATTTACCGAAATAGTTACAGTTACCAGAGGATGTTATTTCTTCATGTAGATCTGAGTTACTGTCTAGTGTCTTTTCATTTCAGTCTCCCTTTAATATTTGTTACAGGGCAGATCTACTAACAATGGATGCTCTGTTTTTATTTATCTGGCAATGTCTTAATTTTGCCCTCATTTTTGAAGGATATTTTTGCTGCATATATAAATTCTTAGTTGACAGTCTTTTTCTTTCAGCACTTTGAATATGTTATCCTAGTGCTTATGGCCCCATGGTTTCTAATGAGAAATCTGCTATTGATCTTATTGAGCCTTGTATGTGACCAGTTGCTTATCTCTTCCTGCTTTCAGCATTCTCTTTGCCTTTGGCTTTAAATTTTTTTATATGAGAAGTTGTGGGTTTACAGAACAATCATGCATAAAATATAGGATTCCCATACACCACCCTACCACTAACACCATGCATTGATTTGGAACATGTTACAATTGATGATAGCACTTTTTTTATAACTGCTATTTTTAACAGTAGTTACCTTTGTTATAATTTATTAAACATCCTTCATAGTTTACATTAGGTGTAGTTTTCCCATATACCACACTGTTAACACCTTGTATTACATCATATATTTGTTATAATTCATGTAAAAACATTCTTGTACTGTAGTTCATCATCTATAATAGGGTTCACTGTGTTATTCAGTCCCATGTTTTACCTGTCAATTTTTGCTCTGCTAACATATATGACCTAAAGTTTCCCCTTGTAGCCACATTCGCCTATATAACTCAGTGCTGTTAATAACACTCACAATATTTTGCTACCATTGCCACCATCCATTTCCAAACCTTTACTGTCATCCTAAGTAGAAATTCTGTACAAATTAAGCATCAACTCCCCATTCTCTAGTCCTGATTTTATCCCCTGGTGACCTTTATTCAAGATTCTAACTCTATAGTTTACCTGTTATAATTAGTTCATATCAGTGAGACCATACTATATTCACAGAGTGAGACCATACTATAATGTTTGTGTCTGGCTTATTTCACTCAGCATAATGTCCTCAAGGTTCATCCATGTTGTCACATGCATCAGGATTTCATTCCTTTGTATGGCTGAATAACATTATATTACATGTGTATAGCACACTTTGTTTATACTTTCATCGGTTCATGGACATGTCAGTTGTTTCCATCTCTTGGAGATTGTGAATAATGCCACTATGAACATTGTGTACAAGTATTTGTTCAAGTCCCTATTTTCACCTCTTTTGGGTATATACCTAGTAGTGGGATTGACGGATCATATGGTGCTCTGAGGAACTGCCTAAATGCCTTCCACAGTGGCTGTTCCATTTTACATTGCCACCAGCAATGAATAAGTTGTTCTTATTTCTCTACATCCTCTCCAACACTTATAGTTTACTGCTTTTTTTTCAATAGCAGCCATTCTAGTGGGTGTGAAATGGTGTCTCATTGTGGTTTTCATGTGCACTTCCCTAGTAGCTACTGATATTAAGCATCTTTCCATGTGCTTTCCAGCCATTTGTATATCCTTTATTCAAGTCTTTTGCCCATTTTTAAATTGGGTTGTTTGTCTTCTTATCGATGAGTTACAAGGTTTCTTTATATATTCTGGGTATTGTAACATTACCTGATATGTGGTTTCTAAATATTTTCTCCCCTTGAGTAGGTTGTCTTTTTACTTTTATAACAAAGTCTTTTTAGAGTCAAAAGTTTTTAATATTTGTTGCTTGTGCTTTGGGTGTAAAGTCTAAGAAAACGTTGCCTAACATAAGATCTTGAAAATACTTTTCTACATTTTCTTCTGTGAGTTTTATGGTCTTGGCTCTTATATTTAAGTCTCTGGTCCATTTTGAATTAAGTTTTGTATATGGTATGAGATAGGGGTCCTCTTTTGTTCTTTTGCATATGGATATTCAGTTATCCCAGCACCATTTGTTAAAGAGACTGTTTTCCCCCAATTGAATGGACATAGAAGTTTTATAAAAAATCATTTGGCCATAGATATGAGAGTACATTTCTAAACTCTCATTTCTATTCCACTGGTCAATATATCTATACTTGCAACAGTACTATGCTGTTTTGATTACTATAACTTTGTAATACATTTTGAAGTGAGGAATTGTGAGTCCTCCATCTCTGCCCTTTTCCCTCAAGATGTTTTTGACTATTTGGGGCCCCTTAACCTTCCAAATAAATTTGATAATTGGCTTTTCCATTTCTGCAAAGTAGGCTGTTAGAATTTTGATTGGGATTGCATTCAATCTGTAAATCATTTTGGGTAGAATTGACATCTTAATCATATTTAGACTTCTAATCCATGAATATGAAATGTCCTTCCATTTATTTAGGTCTTCTTTAATTTCTTTTGGCAATGTTGTGTAGTTTTCAGTGTTCAGGTCCTTTAAATTCTTTGTTAAATTTATTCCTAGATATTTGATTCTTTTAGTTGCTATTGTAAATGGAATTTTCTCTTGATTTCCTCCTCAGATTGCTCATTACTGGTATATAGAAATACTACTGATTTTTGCACTTTTCTGAATTTGTTTATCAGCTGGTAGTAGCTTTGTTGTAGATTTTTAGGACTTTCTTTATATAGCATCATGTCATCAGCAAATAGTATAACTGTTACTTATTCCTTTCCAAATTACATGCATTTTATTTCTTTTTCTTGCCTGACTTCTCTGGCTAGAACTTCCAGTACAATGTTGAGTAACAGTGGTGACAGTGGACATCCTTGTTTTGTTCTAGATCTTAGAAGGAAAGTTTTCAGTCTTTCACCATTGAGTATGATGTCAGTTCTGGGTTTTTCACATATGCCTTTATCATGTTGAGGAATTGTCCTTTTATTCCTATTTTTCTAAGTGTTTTTATCAAGAAAGGATGCGAATTTTTAAAAACTCCTTTTCTTCATCAATTGGGATTATCATAGTTTTTTTTCCCTTTATTTTGTTAATGTGGTGTATTACATTAATTAAGTTTCTTATCTTGAACCACCCTTGCATACCTGGGATAAAACCCTCTTGATCATATTATATAATTCTTTTAATATGCTGCTAGATTTGATTTGCAAATATTTTGTTAAAGATTTTTACATCTATATTCATTAGAGAAATTGGCCTGTAAATTTTTTTTTTTTGGGGGTGTTATCTTTTTCTTGTGTTGGTATTAGGCTGATCTTGACCTCATAGAATGAAGAGGTAATGTTCCAGTCACTTCAATTTTTTGCAAGAACTTGAGCAGAATTGGTATTAATTCTTTTGGATGACTGGTAGAATACACATGTGGAGCCATATGGTCCTGGGCTATTCTTTTGGGGGAGGTTTTCTGATGATTGAGTCAATCTCTTGAATCACTCTGTTGAGGTATTTTATTTCTTTTAGAGTCACTGTAGGTTGCTCATGAGTTTCTAAGATTTTTCAATTTCATCTAGGTTGTCTAATTTGTTGGCATACAGCTGTTCACAGTATCCTCTTATGATCCTTTTTATTTCTGTGGGGTCACTAGTAATGCCCCCCACCTCATTTCTAATGTTATTTTCTTGTGTTTTCTCCCTTTGTTTTCTTTGTCAGTCTAGCTAAGGATTTGCAAATTTTATTGAACTTTTTAAAGAACCATCTTTTGTTTTTGTTGATTCTATCATTTTTTTAATTCTAGTTTCATTAATTTCTGCTCTAATCTTTGCAATTTCTTTCCTTCTGCTTGCCTTGGGAATAGTTTGCTGTTCTTTTTCTAGTTTCTCCAGGTATGCTGCTAAGTCTTTGATTTTTAGCTTACATTTTTTTAAATTTAATGTAAGTATTTAGTGCTATACATTTCTCCTTACCAGTGCCTTTGCTGTATTCCATAAGTTTGATATGTTGTGTTCTCATTTTCACTCGTCTCAAGATATTTACTGATTTCCCTTGCAATTTCTTATTTGACCCATTGATTGTTTAAAAGCATGTTATTTAATTTCCACATATTTTGGGATTTTCCAGTTCTCTGCCTGTTATTTATTTATAGTTTCATTCCATTATGGTCAGAGAAGATGCCTTGTATAATTCCAATCTTTTAGAATTTATTGAGACTTGTTTTGTTACCCAATATGTGGTCTATCCTGGAGAATGATCCATGTGTAGTTGAGAAGAATGTAAATCTTGCTGTTTGGGGATGCAATTTCTGTATATGTCTGTTAGGTCTAATTCATTTATCATATTATTCAAGTTATTTTTATCCTTACTGATCTTCTTTCTAGAAGTTCTATATATTGATGAGAGTAGTGTACTGAAGTCTCCAACTATTATTGTAGAGCTATATTTCTCCCTTCAGATTTGCCGGTATTTGCCTCATGTATGCTGTGGGCACCATAGTTAGGTGAATAAATATTTGATTGGTATTTCTTCTTTTTTTTTTTTAATCTTCATTTTATTGAGATATATTCACATACCACGCAGTCATACAAAACAAATCGTACTTTCGATTGTTTACAGTACCATTACATAGTTGTACATTCATCACCTAAATCAATCCCTGACACCTTCATTAGCACACACACAAAAATAACAAGAATAATAATTAGAGTGAAAAAGAGCAATTGAAGTAAAAAAGAACACTGGGTACCTTTGTCTGTTTGTTTCCTTCCCCTATTTTTCTACTCATCCATCCATAAACTAGACAAAGTGGAGTGTGGTCCTTATGGCTTTCCCAATCCCATTGTCACCCCTCATAAGCTACATTTTTATACAACTGTCTTCGAGATTCATGGGTTCTGGGTTGTAGTTTGATAGTTTCAGGTCTCCACCACCAGCTACCCCAATTCTTTAGAACCTAAAAAGGGTTGTCTAAAGTGTGCGTAAGAGTGCCCACCAGAGTGACCTCTCGGCTCGTTTTGGAATCTCTCTGCCACTGAAGCTTATTTCATTTCCTTTCACATCCCCCTTTTGGTCAAGAAGATGTTCTCCATCCCACGATGCCGGGTCTACATTCCTCCCCGGGAGTCATATTTCACGTTGCCAGGGAGATTCACTCCCCTGGGTGTCTGATCCCACATAGGGGGGAGGGCAGTGATTTCAACTTTCAAGTTGGCTTAGCCAGAGAGAGAGGGCCACATCTGAGCAACAAAGAGGCATTCGGGAGGAGGCTCTTAGGCACAACCATAGGGAGGCCTAGCCTCTCCTTTGCAGCAACCATCTTCCCAAGGGTAAAACTTATGGTAGAGGGCTCAACCCATCAAACCACCAGTCCCCTATGTCTGTGGTCATGTTAGCAACCATCGAGGTGGGGTAGGCCAATACCCCTGCATTCTCCACAGGCTCCTCAAGGGGGCACTACATCTTTTTTTTCCCTTGTTTTTCTTTTTTTTTTTTTTTTAACTTTCCCTTCTTTTTTAAATCAACTGTATGAAAAAAAAAGTTAAAAAGAAAACAAACATACAATAAAAGAACATTTCAAAGAGACCATAACAAGGGAGTCCTTTTGATTAAAAATAAAGAGAAGGTTTCCCAGGGGATACTGTGGCTACAGTGAAGACTTTGGTTGCAATAAGCATGCCCCAAACTTTGCCTTGTCATTTACTAAATGTACAGAAGTCGGACAAGGGAGGGCTTGAAATGTACATTCTCTGAATTATACTTGAAGGTCCTGGAACAGGCTGAAGGAAACCCTTGACCTTGCTGATGTCATAAAATGCAGGTGGATAAAGCCGGCACTGAACATTTCCTCAAATGGCACTTGGTGAGTAGAGACAACAGAATTCTGAAGGAAAGCATGAATAACTCAGCACCATTAGTGCTTCAATGGGTTTGGTACAGCCTGAATCTTTAGGGCATTAGAAAGATAGGTGGAGAGTTGGGAAGGTGGAACAGTGTGAATTAACAAAGCCCCATTCAGCCATCATTTGAGCAGACTGGGAGTCTCCCTACACAGCCCAGCAGCCCAGAACTGCCCTGGGGGGACGGCACTCACCTGTGACATAGCACAGTCATCCCTCAACAGAGGACCCGGGGTGCACAGCCTGGAAAAGTGGCCCACTTGCAAGTCTCAGGAGCCATACGCCAATACCAAGGACTTGTGGGTCAGTGGCAGAGACAAACTGTGGCAGGACTGAACTGAAGGATTAGACTATTGCAGCAGCTTTAAAACTCTAGGATCACCAGGGAGATTTGATTGTTAGGGCCACCCCCCCCTCTCCGACTACCCAGAAACGCGCCCCACATACAGGGCAGGCAACACCAACTACACACACAAGCTTGGTACACCAATTGGGCACCACAAGACTCACTCCCCCACTCACCAAAAAGGCTGAGCAGGGGAGAACTGGCTTGTGGAGAACAGGTGGCTCGTGGACGCCACCTGCTGGTTAGTTAGAGAAAGTGTACTCCACGAAGCTGTAGATCTGATAAATTAGAGATAAGGACTTCAATAGGTCTACAAACCCTAAAAGAACCCTATCAAGTTCAGCAAATGCCACGAGGCCAAAAACAACAGAAAATTATAAAGCATATGAAAAAACCAGACGATATGGATAACCCAAGCCCAAGCACCCAAATCAAAATACCAGAAGAGACACAGCACCTAGAGCAGCTACTCAAAGAACTAAAGATGAACAATGAGACCATAGTATGGGATATAAAGGAAATCAAGAAGACTCTAGAAGAGCATAAAGAAGACATTGCAAGACTAAATAAAAAAATGGATGATCTTATGGAAATTAAAGAAACTGTTGACCAAATTAAAAAGATTCTGGACACTCATAGTACAAGACTAGAGGAAGTTGAACAACGAATCAGTGACCTGGAAGATGACAGAATGGAAAATGAAAGCATAAAAGAAATAATGGGGAAAAATATTGAAAAAATCGAAATGGACCTCAGGGATATGATAGATAATATGAAACGTCCAAATATAAGACTCATTGGTGTCCCAGAAGGGGAAGAAAAGGGTAAAGGTCTAGGAAGAGTATTCAAAGAAATTGTTGGGGAAAACTTCCCAAATCTTCTAAACAACATAAATACACAAATCATAAATGCTCAGCGAACTCCAAATAGAATAAATCCAAATAAACCCACTCCGAGACATATACTGATCACACTGTCAAACACAGAAGAGAAGGAGCAAGTTCTGAAAGCAGCAAGAGAAAAGCAATTCACCACATACAAAGGAAACAGCATGAGACTAAGTAGTGACTACTCAGCAGCCACCATGGAGGCAAGAAGGCAGTGGCACGATATATTTAAAATTCTGAGTGAGAAAAATTTCCAGCCAAGAATACTTTATCCAGCAAAGTTCTCCTTCAAATTTGAGGGAGAGCTTAAATTTTTCACAGACAAACAAATGCTGAGAGAATTTGCTAACAAGAGACCTGCCCTACTGGAGATACTAAAGGGAGCCCTACAGACAGAGAAACAAAGACAGGACAGAGAGACTTGGAGAAAGGTTCAGTACTAAAGAGATTCGGTATGGGTACAATAAAGGATATTAATAGAGAGAGGGAAAAATATGACAAACATAAACCAAAGGATAAGATGGCCGATTCAAGAAATGCCTTCATGGTTATAATGTTGAATGTAAATGGATTAAACTCCCCAATTAAAAGATATAGATTTGCAGAATGGATCAAAAAAAATGAACCATCAATATGTTGCATACAAGAGACTCATCTTAGACACAGGGACACAAAGAAACTGAAAGTGAAAGGATGGAAAAAAATAATTCATGCAAGCTACAGCCAAAAGAAAGCAGGTGTAGCAATATTAATCTCAGATAATATAGACTTCAAATGCAGGGATGTTTTGAGAGACAAAGAAGGCCACTACATACTAATAAAAGGGGCAATTCAGCAAGAAGAAATAACAATCGTAAATGTCTATGCACCCAGTCAAGGTGCCACAAAATACATGAGAGAAACAATGGCAAAACTAAAGGAAGCAATTGATGTTTCCACAATAATTGTGGGAGACTTCAACACATCACTCTCTCCTATAGATAGATCAACCAGACAGAAGACCAATAAGGAAATTGAAAACCTAAACAATCTGATAAATGAATTAGATTTAACAGACATCTACAGGACATTACATCCCAAATCACCAGGATACACATACTTTTCTAGTGCTCATGGAACTTTCTCCAGAATAGATCATATGCTGGGACATAAAACAAGCCTCAATAAATTTAAAAAGATTGAAATTATTCAAAGCACATTCTCTGACCACAATGGAATACAATTAGAAGTCAATAACCATCAGAGACTTAGAAAATTCACAAATACCTGGAGGTTAAACAACACACTCCTAAACAATCAGTGGGTTAAAGAAGAAATAGCAAGAGAAATTGCTAAATATATAGAGACGAATGAAAATGAGAACATAACATACCAAAACCTATGGGAAGCAGCAAAAGCAGTGCTAAGGGGGAAATTTATAGCACTAAACGCATATATTAAAAAGGAAGAAAGAGCCAAAATCAAAGAACTAATGGATCAACTGAAGAAGCTAGAAAATGAACAGCAAACCAATCCTAAACCAAGTAGAAGAAAAGAAATAACAAGGATTAAAGCAGAAATAAATGACATAGAGAACAAAAAAACAATACAGGATAAATATCACCAAAAGTTGGTTCTTTGAGAAGATCAACAAGATTGACAAGCCCCTAGCTAGACTGACAAAATCAAAAAGAGAGAAGACCCATATAAACAAAATAATGAATGAAAAAGATGACATAACTGCAGATCCTGAAGAAATTAAAAAAATTATAAGAGGATACTATGAACAACTGTATGGCAACAAACTGGATAATGTAGAAGAAATGGACAATTTCCTGGAAACATATGAACAACCTAGACTGACCAGAGAAGAAATAGAAGACCTCAGCCAACCCATCACAAGCAAAGAGATCCAATCAGTCATCAAAAATCTTCCCACAAATAAATGCCCAGGGCCAGATGGCTTCACAGGGGAATTCTACCAAACTTTCCAGAAAGAACTGACACCAATCTTACTCAAACTCTTTCAAAACATTGAAGAAAATGGAACACTACCTAACTCATTTTATGAAGCTAACATCAATCTAATACCAAAACCAGGCAAAGATGCTACAAAAAAGGAAAACTACCGGCCAATCTCCCTAATGAATATAGATGCAAAAATCCTCAACAAAATACTTGCAAATCGAATCCAAAGACACATTAAAAAAATCATACACCATGACCAAGTGGGGTTCATTCCAGGCATGCAAGGATGGTTCAACATCAGAAAAACAATCAATGTATTACAACACATTAAAAACTCGAAAGGGAATAATCAATTGATCATCTCAATAGATGCTGAAAAAGCATTTGACAAAATCCAACATCCCTTTTTGATAAAAACACTTCAAAAGCTAGGAACTGAAGGAAACTTCCTCAACATGATAAAGAGCATATACGAAAAACCCACAGCCAGCATAGTACTCAATGGTGAGAGACTGAAAGCCTTCCCTCTAAGATCAGGAACAAGACAAGGATGCCCGCTGTCACCACTGTTATTCAACATTGTGCTGGAAGTGCTAGCCAGGGCAATCCGGCAAGACAAAGAAATAAAAGGCATCCAAATTGGAAAAGAAGAAGTAAAACTGTCATTGTTTGCAGATGATATGATCTTATATCTAGAAAACCCTGAGAAATCGACGATACAGCTACTGGAGCTAATAAACAAATTTAGCAAAGTAGCGGGATACAAGATTAATGCACATAAGTCAGTAATGTTTCTATATGCTAGAAATGAACAAACTGAAGAGACACTCAAGAAAAAGATACCATTTTCAATAGCAACTAAAAAAATCAAGTACCTAGGAATAAACTTAACCAAAGATGTAAAAGACCTATACAAAGAAAACTACATAACTCTACTCAAAGAAATAGAAGGGGACCGTAAAAGATGGAAAAATATTCCATGTTCAAGGATAGGAAGGCTAAATGTCATTAAGATGTCAATTCTACCCAAACTCATCTACAGATTCAATGCAATCCCAATCAAAATTCCAACAACCTACTTTGCAGACTTGGAAAAGCTAGTTATCAAATTTATTTGGAAAGGGAAGATGCCTCGAATTGCTAAAGACACTCTAAAAAAGAAAAACGAAGTGGGAGGACTTACACTCCCTGACTTTGAAGCTTATTATAAAGCCACAGTTGCCAAAACAGCATGGTACTGGCACAAAGATAGACATATAGATCAATGGAATCGAATTGAGAATTCAGAGATAGACCCTCAGATCTATGGGTGACTGATCTTTGATAAGGCCCCCAAAGTCACTGAACTGAGCCATAATGGTCTTTTCAACAAATGGGGCTGGGAGAGTTGGATATCCATATCCAAAAGAATGAAAGAGGACCCCTACCTCACCCCCTACACAAAAATTAACTCAAAATGGACCAAAGATCTCAATATAAAAGAAAGTACCATAAAACTCCTAGAAGATAATGTAGGAAAACATCTTCAAGACCTTGTATTAGGAGGCCACTTCCTAGACTTTACACCCAAAGCACAAGCAACAAAAGAGAAAATAGATAAATGGGAACTCCTCAAGCTTAGAAGTTTCTGCACCTCAAAGGAATTTCTCAAAAAGGTAAAGAGGCAGCCAACTCAATGGGAAAAAATTTTTGGAAACCATGTATCTGACAAAAGACTGATATCTTGCATATACAAAGAAATCCTACAACTCAATGACAATAGTACAGACAGCCCAATTATAAAATGGGCAAAAGATATGAAAAGACAGTTCTCTGAAGAGGAAATACAAATGGCCAAGAAACACATGAAAAACTGTTCAGCTTCACTAGCTATTAGAGAGATGCAAATTAAGACTACAATGAGATACCATCTAACACCGGTTAGAATGGCTGCCATTAAACAAACAGGAAACTACAAATGCTGGAGGGGATGTGGAGAAATTGGAACTCTTATTCATTGTTGGTGGGACTGTATAATGGTTCAGCCACTCTGGAAGTCAGTCTGGCAGTTCCTTAGAAAACTAGATATAGAGCTACCATTCGATCCAGCGATTGCACTCCTCGGTATATACCCAGAAGATCGGAAAGCAGTGACACGAACAGATATCTGCACGCCAATGTTCATAGCAGCATTATTCACAATTGCCAAGAGATGGAAACAACCCAAATGTCCTTCAACAGATGAGTGGATAAATAAAATGTGGTATATACACACGATGGAATACTACGCGGCAGTAAGAAGGAACGATCTGGTGAAACATATGACAACATGGATGAACCTTGAAGACATAATGCTGAGCGAAATAAGCCAGGCACAAAAAGAGAAATATTATATGCTACCACTAATGTGAACTTTGAAAAATGTAAAACAAATGGTTTATAATGTAGAATGTAGGGGAACTAGCAGTAGAGAGCAATTAAGGAAGGGGGGAACAATAATCCAAGAAGAACAGATAAGCTATTTAACGTTCTGGGGATGCCCAGAAATGACTATGGTCTGTTAATTTCTGATGGTTGTAGTAGGAACAAGTTCACTGAAATGTTGCTATATTATGTAACTTTCTTGGGGTAAAGTAGGAACATGTTGGAAGTTAAGCAGTTATCTTAGGTTAGTTGTCTTTTTCTTACTCCCTTGCTATGGTCTCTTTGAAATGCTCTTTTATTGTATGTTTGTTTTCTTTTTAACTTTTTTTTTCATACAGGTGATTTGAAAAAAGAAGGGAAAGTTAAAAAAAAAAAAAGAAAAGAAAAGAAAAAAGACAAACAAGGGAAAAAAAAAAAAAAGATGTAGTGCCCCCTTGAGGAGCCTGTGGAGAATGCAGGGGTATTCGCCTACCCCACCTCCATGGTTGCTAACATGACCACAGACATAGGGGACTGGTGGTTTGATGGGTTGAGCCCTCTACCATAAGTTTTACCCTTGGGAAGACGGTTGCTGCAAAGGAGAGGCTAGGCCTCCCTGTATTTGTGCCTAAGAGTCTCCTCCTGAATGCCTCTTTGTTGCTCAGATGTGGCCCTCTCTCTCTGGCTAAGCCAACTTGAAAGGTGAAATCACTGCCCTCCCCCCTACGTGGGATCAGACACCCAGGGAAGTGAATCTCCCTGGCAACGTGGAATATGACTCCCAGGGAGGAATGTAGACCTGGCACCGTGGGACGGAGAACATCTTCTTGACCAAAAGGGGGATGTGAAAGGAAATGAAATAAGCTTCAGTGGCAGAGAGATTCCAAAAGGAGCCGAGAGGTCACTCTGGTGGGCACTCTTATGCACACTTTAGACAACCCTTTTTAGGTTCTAAAGAATTGGGGTAGCTGGTGGTGGATACCTGAAACTATCAAACTACAACCCAGAACCCATGAATCTCGAAGACAGTTGTATAAAAATGTAGCTTATGAGGGGTGACAATGGGATTGGGAAAGCCATAAGGACCAAACACCACTTTGTCTAGTTTATGGATGGATGTGTAGAAAAGTAGGGGAAGGAAACAAACAGACAAAGGTACCCAGTGTTCTTTTTTACTTCAATTGCTCTTTTTCACTCTAATTATTATTCTTGTTATTTTTGTGTGTGTGCTAATGAAGGTGTCAGGGATTGATTTAGGTGATGAATGTACAACTATGTAATGGTACTGTAAACAATCGAAAGTACAATTTGTTTTGTATGACTGCGTGGTATGTGAATATATCTCAATAAAATGATTAAAAAAAAAAATAAATAAATAAATCCTACAACTTAACAATAAAAAGACAAATAACTGAATTTCAAAAATGGGCAAAAGATTGGAATAGACATTTTTCCAAATAGGAATTACAATTTGCTATAAAGCACATGAAGAGATGCTCAACATCACTAGATATTAGGGAATTGCAAATCAAAACCACAATGAGATATATTTTCATACATACTAGAATGTGTTTTCTGAATGGCCAATATGAAAATAACAGAAATCCACAAGTGTTGGAGAAGATGTGGAAAAATAGGAAGTCATTTCAGTGCAGTTGAAGATGTAAAATGGTGCATTTGCTGTAGAAGCCAGTTTGGCAGTTCCTCAGAGAGGTATTTAGAATTGTTATATGATCATCAACCATGTTACTAGGTATGTATACCCAGAACAATTGAAATCAGGCACACAAACAGATGTTTGCATAGCACAGTTCATAGTGACATTATTCACAATTGCCAAAAGATGGAAGCAACCCAAGTGTCCATCAACTGATATATGGATAAACAAAATGTGGTATATGCATATGATGGGTTTTTATTCAGTTGTAAGAAGGAATGAATTCCTGATGCATGTGACAACATGCATGAACCTTGAGGATATATGTTGTGTGAAATAAGACTGACAAAAAAGGAAAAATATTGTATGATCTCATTGATATGAACAAATCATAATAAGCAAATTCATAGAATTAGAATTTAGAATATAGGTTACCAGTTTATAGAGTGGGTGTAGAGAATGGGGAACTGATGCTTAATTTGTGCAGAATTTTTAATAAGATTGATTGTATGTATTTGGAAATGGATAGTAGTGATGGTAGCACATTACTAGGAGTGTAATTAACAGCCCTGAATTATGTTTATGAATGTGGTTGAAAGGGGAGTTTTTCTGTGGTTTATGATACTAGAAGTAAAGTTAGAGGATAAAACATGAGACTGTATGACTGTGAACCCTGTAGTGGATGATGACTGTGGTTAATAATGAATTATAAGAATATTCTTTCATGTATTATAACAAATGTATGTCACTATTACAAGGTGTAAATAATAGGTGGCATATGGGAAAAATACACCTTGTAGAAACTATGGACTATAGTTACCAGTAAGATTTTAATATTCTTTCATCAATTGTAACAAAGGTGCCACACTAATGCAGTGTATCAAAAATATGGGGGTAGGTGGGAATGTATTTTTTGCATGACTTTTCTGTAAACCTATAACTTCTCTAATAAAAATATTAATAATTTAAAAAAACATCATGCTAAGTGAAAGAAAACTGAGAAAAGTACTACATATGATATGATTCCATTCACCTAAAATATAAATATAAATAAATCTATAGGGACAGAATTAGATTAGTGGTTATGTAGGGCTGGGGAAGGATGGAGGGAATGAGGGGCAACTGCTAAGTGGTATGGGGTTTTTCATTTTGGAGTAATAAAAATGTTCTAAAATTAATTGTGGTGGTGAATGAACAACTTTGTGATTATACTAATAGCCTGTGACTGAACACTTTGGATGGATTGGAATATCTCTCAATATAACTGCTTTAAAAAGAGAAAACTGTGAAGTCATGCAAAAAAAAATGGGTAAACTTAACTATATATTGCTAAGTGAAAGAAGCCTGTCTGAAAAGGCTGTATACTATTTGATTCCAGCCATATGACTTTGAAGAAAAGGAAAAACTAGAGGGACATTAGAAAGATCAGTGGTTGCCAAGGGCTCAGGGAGACAGGGGGAAGGATGGAGCACAGGGGATGTTTAGGGTGGTGAAACTGTTCTGTATGATACTGTAATGGTAGTCTTACCATTTGCATGTGTCAAATGCAAATGGTAGTAACAATACCATTTATATGCATTTGTTAAAACCCATATAACTATACAAAACAGTGAACCCTATTATAAACTGTGAACTTTAGTTAATAACATCAATATTAGTTCATCAATTCTAAAAGATATTAAACACTAATGAAAGATGTTAATAGCAGAAATTATGAGAGAGCAGAAGAGTGGGGATATAGGAACTCTCTGTAGTATCTGCTCAATTTTCTGTAAACCTAAAACTGCTCTAAAAAATAAATTCCATTGTTTTAAAGGTTCCAAGACCATGAAACCCTTTGATATTGTAAATTGCTCAAAAAATCATTAGGCACTGCCACCTAAGAAATGTGGAGTTTATAGAAGTAGGGTGGAGAATGGAGTATGAATGATACAAGTTTGTTAATCTAATTGGCTTTACATATGTTTTGGGTGCAGGGGAACAGTAAGGCTACTATTGCTTGCCAAGGAAAATTAGTCTAACATATGGTTTTATTTCCTTGGGACCCCATATTCCAAGTTGACATTTCTTTTTCCCTCCTGCATGTTCAAGGATATGCTAGTAATACACTATCTGGGTATGGAGGAGATATACATGTTTTATATTTCCCTGTTCTCAGTAGCCTCCTTTGCAGTGTGAGAACACAATCTTTTGGAAGAAGGCTGCTACTACAGAGGAAAGACTTGCTAGAATTAGAGGGTATTTTATTATTCATTACAAGCCCCATCCTGTAAAGGATTATATATTTCTAACGATCATAGCTATTGACACATTATGAAACTTGGTCATTTTCTGATGCCCACTCTCATCCATCACTGGGCATTGCATCTCAATTTCTCTGACAGATCCAGCCTCTGATGGAATGTGAGGCCAAACACTCCATTTGTGGGACATTTGACTATGCCTGCAAGGCAATCATGTCAATTACCAGTGCCTTAGCTTTGTGGGAAGCAAAAACACAAAAAAGCAAACAAAAAATATCCCTGGGACCTTTTGCTTCCTCTGCTGGAAACAGCAAGTGAAAAATGTAATTTGTGTTCATAGAACAGCTAGGGACAACTGGAAGAGAGTTGGATTGGTGTCTTAGCTTTTCCACTAACTGACTCTCAGATAACTGAGTTGCCTGGGCCTTGGTTTTACTTTAAGTGAAATGGGGAATATTTCCTCAGATATAGCTTCTGATTGCTTCAGAACAAGATCTTGCCAATGACTAAGTAGTACACAGGCCTTTTAGCTACTTGAGTTAGAGTATGATCAAAGTTTCTAAAATTTTGGTCACTGTTCAGCTTTGCTAATGCTGCCCTTTTGCAAAACACCAGAAATGGAATGGCTTTTATAAAGGGGTTTATTTGTTTACACAGTTAGAGTCTGAAGGCCATAAAGTGTCCAAGGTAAGACATCAAAAATCAGGTACCATCAGTGAAAGATGGCCAATGGTGTCCAGAAAACCTCTGTTAGCTCAGAAAGTACATGGCTGGTGTCCATTTGCTTCCAGGTGGCATTTCAAAATGGCATCCTCCAAAATGTCAGTGTCAGCTTCCAACATCCATCTTCAAAATATGTCTCTCAGCTGCAGCTAGCCATGAGGTCCTTCTGTCTGAAGTTTATATTAGCTCCAGTGAACTAATCAAGGCCTGTGCTGAATGGGTGGGGCCACACCTGTATGGAAATCATCTAATCAGAGCTTTCACCTACAGTTGGGCAGATCACATCTCCATGTAAACAATCTAATCCAAAGTTTCCAACTTATCAACACTATGATCACCCTACTGAGATTTAGAATGTCACACATATGTCACTTCATTGCTATGTTACAAAAAAATAAGAAAAGAGAAATGATTAGTTGTGTAGCAAGTAAAGTAATTTTGGGCAAGAACTGGGTTCCTTAGGAAGTCATTGGTTTCCATGTTATATGTGCAAGGCCAACCATGAGCAAGAGTACAGGTATTCTGGGGGCTGCAGAGATGCCTGGAGCCTCAGGTCTTCCTGGTCCCATCCAACTCCCTTAC